>NW_025728895.1:0-45676 GCF_021461385.2 Schistocerca piceifrons
GGGCTCGGCAAGGGTGGCGCCAAGCGGCACCGCAAGGTGTTGCGCGACAACATCCAGGGCATCACGAAGCCCGCCATCCGCCGCCTGGCTCGCAGGGGCGGCGTGAAGCGCATCTCTGGTCTGATCTACGAGGAGACCCGCGGGGTGCTGAAGGTGTTCCTGGAGAACGTGATCCGCGACGCGGTGACGTACACTGAGCACGCCAAGCGCAAGACTGTGACGGCCATGGACGTGGTGTACGCCCTGAAGAGGCAGGGGCGCACCCTGTACGGTTTCGGCGGTTAGGCTGCGTCGCAGCGGGCGCTGGCCTTCCCGCGGCCGTGCTTGTGGGTGGGAGAGACTAGAAAACGGCCCTTTTCAGGGCCACCACACTGTTCGGAAGTTGAAAAGTGCGAAAGAGTCTGTGTTGTTTGTTTGTTTCTTTCTTTCCGTTTGAGCGACGTGATGTGACTGGGAGGGGAGAAGGAAAGGAAACGTGTCATGTGGCTGGCTGTGTGTGGGAGCTGCTTCGTTTGTGTTTGTTATTGTGTGTCGTTGTATCGATCGCGACGGAGATGGCGGGCTGTGTGTTGTTGTGCGAGAGGCGGTGATTATTTGCTTGCGTGGTTTGGCTCTGTGTGTTTGCGGCGGCGTTGGGGTTTCCGAGGCAAGGCGTGTGGGCACAGGCGGCCGGATCAGCTGTTTCGTTCGTGTCGACGGCCGTTGCGCGCGGGAGTGGAGGGCGGTGTGTCGACACGCCTCCCTGTAACAATGGTCATTATTGCTGCCGTTGTCGTTTGGAAGGCGACTTGCGACCGTGCAAAATGAATGTGTGTGTGTGTGTGTGTGTGTTTGTTGGGCCACACGGGCTGTGTGGACGACAAGATGGCGGACGTGCGCCGGCGGCGGCTGTGCTGTGAAAGTGCAAAGTTAAAACAAAACAAGGTGCGGCGAGGACGACTGAAATTTTGCTTTGGACGTAGGTTTGTGTGGTGGCCCTGAAAAGGGCCGATTGTTGTGGGCCGGGCCGAGCCGAGCCGGCAAAGCGCGTTGCGTGCAGGGGAGCACGCGGCGCTGCGATTGCCTTGGCCTCCTTTAGGCCTTCTTCTCGGTCTTCTTTGGCAGCAGGACGGCCTGGATGTTGGGCAGGACACCACCCTGTGCGATGGTGACGCCCGACAGGAGCTTGTTGAGCTCCTCGTCGTTGCGGATGGCAAGCTGCAGGTGGCGCGGGATGATGCGCGTCTTCTTGTTGTCGCGGGCCGCGTTTCCGGCCAGCTCGAGCACCTCAGCCGCGAGGTACTCCATGACGGCGGCGAGGTAGACGGGCGCCCCGGCGCCGACGCGCTCTGCGTAGTTTCCCTTGCGCAGGAGGCGGTGGATTCTGCCGACCGGGAACTGGAGCCCAGCCCTGCTTGAGCGGGACTTTGACTTGCCCTTGACTTTGCCTCCCTTTCCGCGTCCGGACATGGCGATGGGCTAGCGACGGTGCACACGAAACGGAAACGAAAACGACCGGTGCGAGCGGCAGCGAGTCGAGCAGCGGAGTGCGTGCCGGCGCAGCCGGGGTGGGGGTGCTTTATGGGCTCGGGTGCGGCGGCGGTTGCGCGCGCGCCCCATTGGTCGGCGGCCGCAACAGGGCGAGCTGGTAAAGGTGCGGCGGCGGCTGGCGGCGGGTGCCACTGTGTGGGGAGACGCTGACTAGAGCGGAGCGCTTGCTACTGGTGTTGCTGCTGCCGTACGTTCGTTCGAGATGCCGCCCAAGACTAGCGGGAAGGCCGCCAAGAAGGCTGGCAAGGCGCAGAAGAACATTTCGAAGGGCGACAAGAAGAAGAAGCGCAAGAGGAAGGAGAGCTATGCCATCTACATCTACAAGGTGCTGAAGCAGGTGCACCCTGACACGGGCATCTCGTCGAAGGCGATGAGCATCATGAACAGCTTCGTGAACGACATTTTCGAGCGCATTGCGGCCGAGGCTTCTCGCCTGGCGCACTACAACAAGCGCTCGACCATCACGTCCCGCGAGATCCAGACCGCTGTGCGGCTGTTGCTGCCTGGCGAGCTGGCCAAGCACGCCGTGAGCGAGGGCACGAAGGCGGTGACCAAGTACACGAGCTCCAAGTAAGGAGGTGGCTCTGGAGTGGAAGGAAGGATGGAGAAGGCTCCTCCGTTGCGAGAGCGGCAAAACGGCCCTTTTCAGGGCCACCAACTTGCCTTTTGCGGGAAGGGCGGAATTGTTGTTGTTGTTGTTGTGTGGACGGCTGTGATGTATGTGTGCATTTTGATTGTGGGTGGGGGGGGGGGCGCGTCAAAGCGTGTTGCGGGGGACGGCCACGAGGTTGGTCGCCGTGGCGTGGAATGGTGGCACGCCTCGTTGGAGTGTTTTGACCCATTGGTGGTGGTGTGTGTGTGTGTTACCTGTCTGCGAGGGGGGACAGTGCGATCGGCGACTTTGTGTCACCGTAACGACGGCCGTTTGCGGTTTGTTTTTTGCACATCATACATGGCGAGGGTGAAATGTGAAATGTTTTTGTTTGGTTTTTTTTTGCCGCCCACTATTCCCTTTGCTGTACGCCGAGTTTGACAATGGTGCGACGTAACTGCAGCGTGGAGGTGTGTGAGTGACGTTGAAATTGAACGTGCCATTAAGACGCATTGTTGTTGTATTGTACTGTACGTGTACGGCGACACGCACGATGATGTACCATTCGACTCTGATTTTTGATAGCCGTGTCTGACTGATTGCGTACGACGCACGCACACCGATGTCGTCATTCAAGATGCACGCGTGTCCAGTGCAGTACAGTAAGCGCGACGCTAGACGGCGGCGGCGGCGGCGGCGGCGGCGGTCGTCGTTTGTTTGGCGAATGTCTGTACACGTGTTTGTCTGTGTCCATCCGGTATGTATGTGTTTGTTTGAAAGTGTTTTGTGTGTCGGTGACGTGGTCCGATCCGTCGCCCCCTGAGTAACTGTCGATCGGCGCGATAGACCGGCGTCACGCAACTGAACCGAAGTCTTGGGCACACCCGTCATACTGTTGTACACCGTCGCGCTGAGAACGGTGACGAAAGGTTGACTTTGATCGGTCGAATGTCTGGGCAGAACGTGAGGAATGAGGCAAGAGTGCAAGGAGGGGGGGCAAAAGAGAGAGGAAGGGAAAAAGGGGAGAAACGCATTCGTAGAGCAACGGAACGTTCCCGTGTCGGAGGCGTATTGGAGCCGCACTGAAATGCGTTTAACGGCGGCGCGGCTGCAAGTGTCTGCCGTGGTGAACGTTACCTTTGACGGCTGCATTGGGCTTTGCTTTTGCTTTTGCTTTTGCTTTCGCTTTCGCTTTCGCTTTCCCGGATGTACGTAACGTTTGTTGATATGGTTCTGAGGAAGAGTGTATGACAGTGCCGTGCCGTCCATGTTCGTGTGCCCTCCCATTGTGTGTATGCTATTGTCTGTGTACTTGAATGATGTATGTAGGTGTTAGTGGACATGTTTCACCAGTGGGGGGAAATGGATCGTCGATAGTTGGCGTCACTCTGTCACGGTCGAGATGACGCACCCTCCGTACAGAAAGGTGTCGAGAAAGTGTGTGTGTGTGTGTGCGTCCGTGAATTGGCAGTGTTTGGAGGTGGGCGTGCCCTGCATGTGGCCCGGAAGGCTGTTCGTTTGGCGGTAGTGTTGTGTGGACAGGGGAGGGGCATGCGTAACGCTGCTGGCATGGCATTTCGGGAGATGGGAGGGGGCAAACGAGGAGCGGCGGCCAAAGAAAGGCGGGACGGGGAGGGGCGCGGTGTGGGTGGCTTGCGCCTGTGCTCGGCGTTGTGGTTTGTGCAAAAGAGGAGGAGAAAACAATGAGTTGCCAGGGAGGGGAGCGGTGTTGTGTTGTGGTTGTCGTGGTGTAGCCGCAGACGCGGCTGTCAGTGAACGTGGCGAGACGGACGGATGCGCGGAGGGGGCGGGGGCGGCGCATTTCGCCGGTGCCGTGCCGTGCCGTGCCGTGCCTGACAGCCGCGTGGTCGCTGTGTTGTTGGTGGCGTGGGGGCGAGGAGAGTACCGTACGGGTGTGCTTGTGCGCCGGAAATGGCACACTGCGCCTGCCCGTCTTGGAGGCTGATGGCTGTGGTGTGGAAATGGGGCGCGGTGATGTTGAAGCAGTTGAAGAACAGAAAAGAAACCAAGGAAAACGGGAGGCGTGATGCGGCGGTGGTGGTGAGAGCGGGAAAAACAAAACAAACAAAAAAAAAAAACAACAAAAAAAGAAGGAAAAACAACAAGAAACAAAAAAGAAAACAAAAAGTCTATCAATATTAGAATGTAAAATGGAAATGGAAATGGACCCAGGTATAACCTCCCTGCACAAATAGCAGAGAGTCCGATGATAATAGAAATGTGCCAGAATGTTAACGTCCCTACAAAACAAACCCAACGATAATATTAATGAAAGAATGAACCGTATGTAACATTGCAACAGACATAATGAAACCTGATAAATTGTATAAGGGCAGCAGCGTTGACCTTTGGCCCTGTATTCAGAATAAAAAGAGCCAAAGATCGTCACCCCAATGAAAAAGACACTGAAACACGTATGTAACATAGCAGCGATGGCGAGACATTGTAGCATCTGTGACCAGAGAGTTTGCGCTGGACCGCGCGAGTGTTGCGAGCGGTTCTCAGTCAGTCAGTCAGTCAGTCGGTCGGTCGTTGCGAGTCTGTAGGTCTGTCTAGTTGAGGGCTGTACTCTGTCAGTAGTCGTCGCGTGCAGTACGCTAATAGTCGTCATGCAGAGCGGTCGGTCAGTAGTAGCAGCCGAGTGCGGTTGTGTGATGTAGGCGGTCGGCAACACTGGTCAAGATGGTGAATAAGGTATACTGTTAATTAATATAATCATTAGATAATGAACAATTTTATTTATTGTAATTATTCTCCAACAAGTTCCCCAATAATAATTTTTATTTCAAAAGCATTTTTCAAACATTTAATTTTTTATTGAACTGAAGAGTTCGTTGCACTTCACATTTCATTCCACTTCTTTGAAGAAAAAATTTCACTAAAATCACAAAAAAAAAGAGAATATTATTATTTGCAATGCAGTTCCTCCAAGCGCTGCGCAACAAACAAGAGCAGAAATGTGACATCCATTTATTCTGAGGTAAGACTTTAATTCTGATTGTTTTGCACAGGGCCAAAGACCGATATTTCGGTTTAATTGAAGTTTCTTGTCACTGAACGGACTTTTAAATGTTGTGAAGAATTTATATTTGAGTCAGATTGCGAATTTAACATTTTTGTTGCCATTTTCAATACCTCTCATTGTGGGCGAGGTTACAATTAGCGCAATGTCCATTAGCATCCGTAAATAACATTGTCCATTATTTTAAATTTTGCGGGGAGGTTACAACGCACAAAAAAAAAAAAAACAAAACAAAAAATTGCATTTGTATCCGCTCCTCAATTGTAGATACCCCTTACACAGCTGTGTGCAATGAATGAGTGCTGGCTGGTAATTAATTGCACTCCTTGGAGGGAAATGCCATAGGAAGTAGTCTTTAAAAAGTGAATGTTTTTCGTTAAAAGACAAAAGTTACTTTAGAAAAAAGTAATAGTGGGGCTTTTTGTCGTTGAACAAAATAAGTACAATGAACATACGTTATCAGATTTGCGCAAAATGCAGCTTCACACTACCTTTTGATTATAACACAATATACTATACATCGTCCCGAACCGTGACCAGAGTCGCGAGACGAGCAGAGCACGCCGCCGACGCCCGCTCAGTACAACCGTCCACCCGCTACTACTGTCGACCGACTACTACCTCTCCCGACTCGCGCTACAATATATATAACAACTGTTCCTGGCGACCCGGTGCGTGCCACTACTGTCGTCTGGCGCGGTCCAAGCGCCGACTAGCAACGATAAATAACTCTCTGGTCAGACAGAGATGCTGTCATGCCTCGCCATCGCTCTGGTAATGAATACATACGTGTTGCAGCGTGCGTACCACCGGAACACGCAGTGGCGGAGCCAAAGACTGTGTTGTCGAGGTCGAGTGCGAGCGGGAAGAGAGGCAGCGTCGGCACGGAGATGCAAGCGAGCGCGAGACGCACGGGGGCTGCGGCGTGGCGCGTTTGCGGTCGGCGCCTTTGGTGGCAACGGCCGGGACAAGCAGCGGTGTATGGTGTGGTGCGGGGCGGACAGGGGCGGCGGTGGACGGGGAGGAGGCGGCGCGACGACGGCATGGGGGCGAAAACGGGACGGGGGACGGCGGATGTTGAGAGGCGTCACGCGCGGACAGGACACAGACACAGAGACACACAGATTGGAAAGGGAGGGTGCGCGGTAATAGTTGGGAATGTGCGTACCGTGCGGGACGGGAGTGGGCGAGGAACACGGTCGTGGCCCCTGTTTTGGGTGCGTGTGATGACGTCGGTGTGTTGTGGGAAGGGAAGGTGCTGTGGCGGCGGCGCGTAATGGGCGTAGGCCGAAAAGAGAAAGGAACGTCGGCAGTGTGTTGGCAAGCGTCGGTTCGACTGCGACGTTGATGGGCAGGGCAGGGCGAGGTTAATGGTGGTAGGAGTAGGCGTGTGGGCGCACAAAATCTGCCGCTGCAGGCGGTGCCGTAACCGCCATGGCGGGAAGGAGAGAGGGCCAAAGAAAGAAAGAAAGAAAGAAAGAAGAAAACAAAAAAAAAAAAAAAAAAGGAGGAGGGGGGGGCGAAAGTGGAGAGGCGGTGGTGTGAGAAGGGCGGGGGCGGAAGGAAGGCAGGAAGGACAAGAGGCGAGGCGACGGCTTGCTTTGTGTATCGGTCGGTCTCTGGCTATGCTTCGTTTTCTGCAGCAGGGTCGGTGCGCGGCGTGGCTCGCGGCAGTGGGAACGCCTGGCGGCTGGACGGCCAGCAATGCGGTTGGATGGGCGGCCACAGCACCGCACCTGTGCCCGAGGAGGAGACGCTGGCGGCGGGCCCTGAGGTGAGGCCGGCTCGGCTCGGCTGGGGCTGTGGATGTGTAGGTGTGCGCCGCTGCTGCAACAACGAGTAAAACGCGAGAAGAAGGGATGGCGGTAGAGAGAGGAAAAAAAAAAGGTCGTGTTGTGTTGATGCGCAGGCAGACGCGTACAGAGAGACGAGCCCGGTCTGCAGCAGGGTGTGGCCGTGCCGAGTGCAGAGCAGCGGCGGCTCGGTTCGGTTCGGCCCGGCCCGGCCCGGCCCGGCGGGCCGCGCTGTTGTCGCGGACGTGAGCGCCCCCTGGCGGGTGGCCGGAGGCGGCGCGGCGTGTTGGACGTGTGGCTGGTGGCAGTGCACAATTTGCGAGTGGCTGGCGGTGTGGTGTGGCGGTTGGCGCGTCGGGCGGCGGAGAGAGAGAGAGAGGGGGAGGAGAGGTATGTGTTGCGGGCGCCCTTTGCTGCGCTGCGTCGTTGCGTGTGCCGTACAGGGCGGGCGCTTGTCGACTGTGTGGGCGGTGTGGCGAATTGGCGTGAAACGGCTGCCGAGAGGTGTGTGGTAGCGAGCCGGTCGGTGTCAGTGCGAAGGGGAATGTGCGTGCGTTTGGCGGTTTCGGTGTGCTTTTTGCGGCGTGAGAGTGGGGAATTAGTGGGGCCGGCTGTTGTGTTGGTTCCTTGTGTCTTGTGTCGCGTAGCTTGATGGCAACGTGGAAGGACGCCGGTTTCGTTTCGAGCCTTGCGTGTGGTTGTCGACGTTGACTGGTTGGCGTGTGCATGTGTGGGTCGCGAGTGCGTTTTTGGCTGGCTGTGTGTGTGTGTGTGTGTGTGTGTGTGTGTGTGTGTGTGTTTTGGGGGGGAAGGGGGAGGCGGTGGTGAAAGTGCAGTCGTTGCCACGGGCGCGTCGTCGGGTGGGGCTGGGGCTGTGCGTCGTGGCGGAAAGGTGGTAGGTTGCGGGAAGCGAGCCCGTCGTTGACGGTGTCGCGTGAGTTGTGACTCGAGTGGGGCGCGGGGCGCGGGACAGGAGCAGCGTGCCGCTGCGTCGTGGTCGTCAGCAGAGGCTGTGCGTGTGCTTGTCCTTTTTGTGGGCGGTTCGTGCGAGGCGTTTTTTGTTTCGTGTTGCCCTAGTTGTTAGTTTATTTTTTTTTTGTGTTTGTTATTTTGAGACGACGACTGGTTGGTGGCGTGCGCGCGAAGTGGCGGTGTGCGCTTCCCGTGTCGTTTTGTTTTTGTTTGGTTTTTTTGTTTTTGTGTGTTTTTTTTTTGCACTGGGCCCCGGGGGGTGGGTGGGTGCGTGTGTGTCGATTGCCGGCTGGCGAAAGGTGCGCCATCGGCGGGGTGGGTCGCCGGCACAAGTAGAGGCGGCGGCGTTGTTGCTGTTGTTGTGTGGTGTTTGTTTTGTTCGGCTGTGTCGGCGAGCTGTGTTGCGGTGCGTGTGAATGGTGGTGCAAAAGTGCTGGCGTTGGGGCTGCGACTGCGACGGCGGCGAGCCGCGGGCGCGCATGATAGTGATGTTGTGAACAGCGGCTGTGTACGGTAGTGGTGTTGTTGTAGCACGACGTGCATCCGGGCCGGCGCGGAAAGCGCAGTTGCGGGCGGTTGCCCTTCGGTGCCAGCCATGTCGCGTGAGCGGCGGGTTGCTCTGGTGTCGACACGTGGTGCTCTGGGTTGTTGTGTGGTGCCCTTTGGCCGGTGGGGGTGGTTCGCGTGTGTCTCGTTCGCGCTCGGTATCTGGTCGTGGTCGTGCTGCTCCCCCGTCTGTCGGCGGTTTTCGACGTCGTCTGTACGTTTTTGTTCGTTTGCGGCGTGCCTGCCGACGTCGTCCCGTCGCGACCTTTCAACCGAAAGTGTGGCGCCCGAAGGTGAACGAACGTAACCCTGACCTCGGCGCTTTACGCTGAGCCGAGCGAACCGAACCTAACCTGTGGTGTGGCGAGGTGAGCTCAGCCTGTGAGCCCCTAACGTCTACGTAAGGTAAGCTGTCCGGCTGACGCCTCACGTTTGAACGCTTTTTTTTAACCTAGCACTGACCCCTTAACCTAACGTGTAACCTAACCTAACCTCTGACGCCTGACGTGTTTGAATGCTTAACCTAAGTTTGACGCTTAACCTAACCCAAGTCCCCTTAACCTAACCCACGTCCACCTAACCCTAACCTAACCTAGACGTGTAAACGTAATGTGTAACGCGTAACGTGTAAGGTCGGCTGTCGTGTGTGCTGACGGCAGATTGGGTTGGTCTGTAGATTCGGATTGCGGTTTGCCTCGGTCGAGGGGTTGGGTCGGAAGCGGCGAGGGGCGGCGGCGCCTGTTGCGCAGGCGGCGTCCGTTTGCGGCGGGCAATTGTTGATAAACGGCTGTGAATGTTGGCGGGCGAGAGGAGGAGGACGGCGCACGATGTGGCCCGACGGCTGCGGGCCGATCGGGAAACGGCGGGAGGGCGACGGAAGGCGATGGGGCGGCGGAGGCGCGTTTGCACGGCCGTCATCGCCGCACGCCTCGGCTTGTGTGGCTGTGGCGCCGGCCGCGCTGGCCGGGCTGCCGCGGCGACGGTGTGGGAGTTTTGCCGAAGGTTTGGCCATTGTGGCGGGTCGTCGGCTGGGGCTGTGGGGGCGGCATTTGGGCGGGGGCGGCGATTCTCGGCGGGCCGACCCAGGCTGTAGCGCGCGGTAGCTGCAGTTTGGCCGTGGTTTGCGGCGCTGCCGTGGCGACTGGTTGGCGACTGTGGTGTGGCTGTGTGTAGCCCCATCCTCGGTGGTTTGAAAGGCGCGGGCGGTTGTGGCGCAGGTTTGGGGCTGCTCCGCACAGGCTGTCGGACGTTGGGCGGTAGCAAGCGCGGGAGGCGCGGCGCGGCGGCGCGCAGAGTGGCGGCCGCTCTCTCGGCCGTCCGCGCCCGCCCGCGACACTGGCTGGGCCTTGTGATTCTCTGCTCTGCTGCTGTGCTGTGCTTGCGTGCCTGCCTGCCGTCCCGCTCGCTCTCGCTCTCGCTGTGTGTTACGCGCGTCGTCGAAATGGCAGATCAGGCGGCTACGAACGAGACTGCTGCGGCACCCGCCGCCACCGGCACTACGAAGAAGGCCAAGTCTGCGTCGTCTGCGAAGAAGCCGCGCGCCAAGCCTGCGCACCCGCGCACCTCTGAGATGGTGACGGCCGCCATCAAGAGTCTGAAGGAGCGCGGCGGGTCGTCGCTGCAGGCGATCAAGAAGTACATTGCCGCGCACTACAAGCTGGACGCGGAGAAGCTGGCGCCGTTTATCAAGAAGTACCTCAAGTCGGCCGTCGTGGCGGGCGAGCTGGTGCAGACGAAGGGGAAGGGCGCGTCCGGCTCGTTCAAGCTTGCCGGCGCCGGCGGCGGGGGGCGGCCGAGGGCGGCAAGGCTCGTGCTGGCGGTGCCAAGAAGAAGCGCGCCGCTCCGGCCAGCAAGGAGAAGAAGGGCGCCCGTGCGGCCGGCGCAAAGAAGGCTGGTGGCGTGAAGGCGGCGACCGGTCGGAAGGCGGGCGCCGCCAAGAAGGCGTCTGCGGCGTCGGCCGCTCCCGCGGGTGCGAAGAAGGCGGCTGCGGCCAAGCCGGCCAAGGCCAAGTCGCCGTCGAAGGCGAAGAAGGCCGCCAAGGTTCCGACGAAGAAGCCGAAGGCGCCGCGCCCGAAGAAGGCGACGACGCCGTCTAAGGCGAAGGCTTCGCCCAAGAAGAAGAAGTAGAGTAGAGGAGAAAGAGATGGGAGAAAGGAAGGGTTTGGCGCTTGACTCCGTCGTCCCCACCCCCCGTCGTCGTCTAGTGGCGCGCAAGAGACGCGCGGCCCAAAACGGCCCTTCTCAGGGCCATCAAAGCACGTCGGGGAAGGTTTTGATTGTCGTGTTGCGTTTGGTGTGGGTGTCTGTCTGTCTGGCGTTTCTGTATGCCCGTGGGGATGCTGTTTGCGTGCCGTGGTGGTTGGATTGCGGGGGTCGGTGGCGGGTGTGGGCGGCGGTAGCGGTAAGCGGTGTTGTTGTTGATTGTCGCCGTGTTTGTGGCGGCGGCCGACGGTTGGTTTTCTGTCACGTTGTTTTGTTTGAATACGTTGGTTGGCTTGCCTGCGTTCGTTCTTCTCGGATGTCTGTCTTGTCTAGTCGTGTCTGGTCTTTGTTGTTTTGTTCCTTTGTGTGTGTGTGTGTGTGTTATGTTTTGCAACGGGGGGCACGTTGAGATGTGGAAGGAGTCGGCGGGGATTTCGGTGGCGTGTAGAGCGAGCGAGCGCGCCTGCCTGGCCGTTGGCCGTCGGAGTGGAGTGCGGGTTTGTTTTTGTGTTTTCGAAACGAAAGCGGCGGCCGGCCGGCCAGCCACCCGTGCGGTGTGACGTCGGCCGTTGGGTATTGTGCGCTTTGAGCGCCGGGGAGGGATGATGTGTGATTGTTGCGCGCTGCTAAGCAGGCAGGCAGAGTGAGCGGGTGTGGCGGACGGACGGGAAGTGGTGGTTGTTGTTTTTGGGTTGCGGGGCGAGAGGCAGGCGACCGACAAAGTTTGCTCGCGACGGAGAGATGTTAGTGGCCCTGAAAAGGGCCGTTTTTGTTTGTGCGGTGCGGTGCCGCGGCGCGGTTTAGGCGCGCTCGCCGCGGATGCGGCGCGCGAGCTGGATGTCCTTGGGCATGATGGTGACGCGCTTGGCGTGGATTGCGCACAGGTTGGTGTCTTCGAAGAGGCCGACGAGGTAGGCCTCGCTGGCCTCCTGCAGGGCCATGACTGCGGAGCTCTGGAAGCGCAGGTCGGTCTTGAAGTCCTGGGCGATCTCGCGCACTAGGCGCTGGAATGGCAGCTTGCGGATGAGCAGCTCTGTGCTCTTCTGGTAGCGCCTGATTTCTCGCAGGGCGACGGTGCCCGGCCTGTAGCGGTGGGGCTTCTTGACGCCTCCGGTGGCGGGCGCGCTCTTCCTCGCCGCCTTGGTGGCGAGCTGTTTGCGCGGCGCCTTTCCGCCGGTGGACTTGCGGGCCGTTTGCTTTGTGCGGGCCATAGCGGTAGCGGAGCGGCGTGCGTGGAGGTTAGGTGCGGCGCGGCGTCCGGTGCTGCCTTGACAACGGGCCCGCGCGCCTCCGTGCTGCGCTTATATGCCCTCGGTTGCGCGTGGTGGGGGGAGGGCGGGCCAGAGTCTATATAGGGGGGCGGCGGGCGCGCTGGGCGCAGACCGTAGCCGACTCGCCAGCCGCTGCAGCTGCTGTTTGTGCACGTTTTGCTTTGCCCGAGGAAGGAAGGATGACAGGCCGCGGCAAGGGAGGAAAGGGGCTCGGCAAGGGTGGCGCCAAGCGGCACCGCAAGGTGTTGCGCGACAACATCCAGGGCATCACGAAGCCCGCCATCCGCCGCCTGGCTCGCAGGGGCGGCGTGAAGCGCATCTCTGGTCTGATCTACGAGGAGACCCGCGGGGTGCTGAAGGTGTTCCTGGAGAACGTGATCCGCGACGCGGTGACGTACACTGAGCACGCCAAGCGCAAGACTGTGACGGCCATGGACGTGGTGTACGCCCTGAAGAGGCAGGGGCGCACCCTGTACGGTTTCGGCGGTTAGGCTGCGTCGCAGCGGGCGCTGGCCTTCCCGCGGCCGTGCTTGTGGGTGGGAGAGACTAGAAAACGGCCCTTTTCAGGGCCACCACACTGTTCGGAAGTTGAAAAGTGCGAAAGAGTCTGTGTTGTTTGTTTGTTTCTTTCTTTCCGTTTGAGCGACGTGATGTGACTGGGAGGGGAGAAGGAAAGGAAACGTGTCATGTGGCTGGCTGTGTGTGGGAGCTGCTTCGTTTGTGTTTGTTATTGTGTGTCGTTGTATCGATCGCGACGGAGATGGCGGGCTGTGTGTTGTTGTGCGAGAGGCGGTGATTATTTGCTTGCGTGGTTTGGCTCTGTGTGTTTGCGGCGGCGTTGGGGTTTCCGAGGCAAGGCGTGTGGGCACAGGCGGCCGGATCAGCTGTTTCGTTCGTGTCGACGGCCGTTGCGCGCGGGAGTGGAGGGCGGTGTGTCGACACGCCTCCCTGTAACAATGGTCATTATTGCTGCCGTTGTCGTTTGGAAGGCGACTGCGACCGTGCAAAATGAATGTGTGTGTGTGTGTGTGTGTGTTTGTTGGGCCACACGGGCTGTGTGGACGACAAGATGGCGGACGTGCGCCGGCGGCGGCTGTGCTGTGAAAGTGCAAAGTTAAAACAAAACAAGGTGCGGCGAGGACGACTGAAATTTTGCTTTGGACGTAGGTTTGTGTGGTGGCCCTGAAAAGGGCCGATTGTTGTGGGCCGGGCCGAGCCGAGCCGGCAAAGCGCGTTGCGTGCAGGGGAGCACGCGGCGCTGCGATTGCCTTGGCCTCCTTTAGGCCTTCTTCTCGGTCTTCTTTGGCAGCAGGACGGCCTGGATGTTGGGCAGGACACCACCCTGTGCGATGGTGACGCCCGACAGGAGCTTGTTGAGCTCCTCGTCGTTGCGGATGGCAAGCTGCAGGTGGCGCGGGATGATGCGCGTCTTCTTGTTGTCGCGGGCCGCGTTTCCGGCCAGCTCGAGCACCTCAGCCGCGAGGTACTCCATGACGGCGGCGAGGTAGACGGGCGCCCCGGCGCCGACGCGCTCTGCGTAGTTTCCCTTGCGCAGGAGGCGGTGGATTCTGCCGACCGGGAACTGGAGCCCAGCCCTGCTTGAGCGGGACTTTGACTTGCCCTTGACTTTGCCTCCCTTTCCGCGTCCGGACATGGCGATGGGCTAGCGACGGTGCACACGAAACGGAAACGAAAACGACCGGTGCGAGCGGCAGCGAGTCGAGCAGCGGAGTGCGTGCCGGCGCAGCCGGGGTGGGGGTGCTTTATGGGCTCGGGTGCGGCGGCCGGTTGCGCGCGCGCCCCATTGGTCGGCGGCCGCAACAGGGCGAGCTGGTAAAGGTGCGGCGGCGGCTGGCGGCGGGTGCCACTGTGTGGGGAGACGCTGACTAGAGCGGAGCGCTTGCTACTGGTGTTGCTGCTGCCGTACGTTCGTTCGAGATGCCGCCCAAGACTAGCGGGAAGGCCGCCAAGAAGGCTGGCAAGGCGCAGAAGAACATTTCGAAGGGCGACAAGAAGAAGAAGCGCAAGAGGAAGGAGAGCTATGCCATCTACATCTACAAGGTGCTGAAGCAGGTGCACCCTGACACGGGCATCTCGTCGAAGGCGATGAGCATCATGAACAGCTTCGTGAACGACATTTTCGAGCGCATTGCGGCCGAGGCTTCTCGCCTGGCGCACTACAACAAGCGCTCGACCATCACGTCCCGCGAGATCCAGACCGCTGTGCGGCTGTTGCTGCCTGGCGAGCTGGCCAAGCACGCCGTGAGCGAGGGCACGAAGGCGGTGACCAAGTACACGAGCTCCAAGTAAGGAGGTGGCTCTGGAGTGGAAGGAAGGATGGAGAAGGCTCCTCCGTTGCGAGAGCGGCAAAACGGCCCTTTTCAGGGCCACCAACTTGCCTTTTGCGGGAAGGGCGGAATTGTTGTTGTTGTTGTTTGTGTGGACGGCTGTGATGTATGTGTGCATTTTGATTGTGGGTGGGGGGGGGGCGCGTCAAAGCGTGTTGCGGGGGACGGCCACGAGGTTGGTCGCCGTGGCGTGGAATGGTGGCACGCCTCGTTGGAGTGGTTTTGACCCATTGGTGGTGGTGTGTGTGTGTTACCTGTCTGCGAGGGGGGACAGTGCGATCGGCGACTTTTGTGTCACCGTAACGACGGCCGTTTGCGGGTTTGTTTTTTGCACATCATACATGGCGAGGGTGAAATGTGAAATGTTTTTGTTTGGTTTTTTTTTGCCGCCCACTATTCCCTTTGCTGTACGCCGAGTTTGACAATGGTGCGACGTAACTGCAGCGTGGAGGTGTGTGAGTGACGTTGAAATTGAACGTGCCATTAAGACGCATTGTTGTTGTATTGTACTGTACGTGTACGGCGACACGCACGATGATGTACCATTCGACTCTGATTTTTGATAGCCGTGTCTGACTGATTGCGTACGACGCACGCACACCGATGTCGTCATTCAAGATGCACGCGTGTCCAGTGCAGTACAGTAAGCGCGACGCTAGACGGCGGCGGCGGCGGCGGCGGCGGCGGCGGCGGTCGTCGTTTGTTTGGCGAATGTCTGTACACGTGTTTGTCTGTGTCCATCCGGTATGTATGTGTTTGTTTGAAAGTGTTTTGTGTGTCGGTGACGTGGTCCGATCCGTCGCCCCCTGAGTAACTGTCGATCGGCGCGATAGACCGGCGTCACGCAACTGAACCGAAGTCTTGGGCACACCCGTCATACTGTTGTACACCGTCGCGCTGAGAACGGTGACGAAAGGTTGACTTTGATCGGTCGAATGTCTGGGCAGAACGTGAGGAATGAGGCAAGAGTGCAAGGAGGGGGGGCAAAAGAGAGAGGAAGGGAAAAAGGGGAGAAACGCATTCGTAGAGCAACGGAACGTTCCCGTGTCGGAGGCGTATTGGAGCCGCACTGAAATGCGTTTAACGGCGGCGCGGCTGCAAGTGTCTGCCGTGGTGAACGTTACCTTTGACGGCTGCATTGGGCTTTGCTTTTGCTTTTGCTTTTGCTTTCGCTTTCGCTTTCGCTTTCCCGGATGTACGTAACGTTTGTTGATATGGTTCTGAGGAAGAGTGTATGACAGTGCCGTGCCGTCCATGTTCGTGTGCCCTCCCATTGTGTGTATGCTATTGTCTGTGTACTTGAATGATGTATGTAGGTGTTAGTGGACATGTTTCACCAGTGGGGGGAAATGGATCGTCGATAGTTGGCGTCACTCTGTCACGGTCGAGATGACGCACCCTCCGTACAGAAAGGTGTCGAGAAAGTGTGTGTGTGTGTGTGTGCGTCCGTGAATTGGCAGTGTTTGGAGGTGGGCGTGCCCTGCATGTGGCCCGGAAGGCTGTTCGTTTGGCGGTAGTGTTGTGTGGACAGGGGAGGGGCATGCGTAACGCTGCTGGCATGGCATTTCGGGAGATGGGAGGGGGCAAACGAGGAGCGGCGGCCAAAGAAAGGCGGGACGGGGAGGGGCGCGGTGTGGGTGGCTTGCGCCTGTGCTCGGCGTTGTGGTTTGTGCAAAAGAGGAGGAGAAAAACAATGAGTTGCCAGGGAGGGGAGCGGTGTTGTGTTGTGGTTGTCGTGGTGTAGCCGCAGACGCGGCTGTCAGTGAACGTGGCGAGACGGACGGATGCGCGGAGGGGCGGGGGCGGCGCATTTCGCCGGTGCCGTGCCGTGCCGTGCCGTGCCTGACAGCCGCGTGGTCGCTGTGTTGTTGGTGGCGTGGGGGCGAGGAGAGTACCGTACGGGTGTGCTTGTGCGCCGGAAATGGCACACTGCGCCTGCCCGTCTTGGAGGCTGATGGCTGTGGTGTGGAAATGGGGCGCGGTGATGTTGAAGCAGTTGAAGAACAGAAAAGAAACCAAGAAAACGGGAGGCGTGATGCGGCGGTGGTGGTGAGAGCGGGAAAAACAAAACAAACAAAAAAAAAAACAACAAAAAAAAGAAGGAAAAACAACAAGAAACAAAAAAGAAAACAAAAAGTCTATCAATATTAGAATGTAAATGGAAATGGAAATGGACCCAGGTATAACCTCCCTGCACAAATAGCAGAGAGTCCGATGATAATAGAAATGTGCCAGAATGTTAACGTCCCTACAAAACAAACCCAACGATAATATTAATGAAAGAATGAACCGTATGTAACATTGCAACAGACATAATGAAACCTGATAAATTGTATAAGGGCAGCAGCGTTGACCTTTGGCCCTGTATTCAGAATAAAAAGAGCCAAAGATCGTCACCCCAATGAAAAAGACACTGAAACACGTATGTAACATAGCAGCGATGGCGAGACATTGTAGCATCTGTGACCAGAGAGTTTGCGCTGGACCGCGCGAGTGTTGCGAGCGGTTCTCAGTCAGTCAGTCAGTCAGTCGGTCGGTCGTTGCGAGTCTGTAGGTCTGTCTAGTTGAGGGCTGTACTCTGTCAGTAGTCGTCGCGTGCAGTACGCTAATAGTCGTCATGCAGAGCGGTCGGTCAGTAGTAGCAGCCGAGTGCGGTTGTGTGATGTAGGCGGTCGGCAACACTGGTCAAGATGGTGAATAAGGTATACTGTTAATTAATATAATCATTAGATAATGAACAATTTTATTTATTGTAATTATTCTCCAACAAGTTCCCCAATAATAATTTTTATTTCAAAAGCATTTTTCAAACATTTAATTTTTTATTGAACTGAAGAGTTCGTTGCACTTCACATTTCATTCCACTTCTTTGAAGAAAAATTTCACTAAAATCACAAAAA
This sequence comes from Schistocerca piceifrons, assembly GCF_021461385.2. Classification (NCBI taxonomy): domain Eukaryota; kingdom Metazoa; phylum Arthropoda; class Insecta; order Orthoptera; family Acrididae; genus Schistocerca; species Schistocerca piceifrons. Next base: position 17,198 of record NW_025728895.1, read on the forward strand.
AAAAGAGAATATTATTATTTGCAATGCAGTTCCTCCAAGCGCTGCGCAACAAACAAGAGCAGAAATGTGACATCCATTTATTCTGAGGTAAGACTTTAATTCTGATTGTTTTGCACAGGGCCAAAGACCGATATTTCGGTTTAATTGAAGTTTCTTGTCACTGAACGGACTTTTAAATGTTGTGAAGAATTTATATTTGAGTCAGATTGCGAATTTAACATTTTTGTTGCCATTTTCAATACCTCTCATTGTGGGCGAGGTTACAATTAGCGCAATGTCCATTAGCATCCGTAAATAACATTGTCCATTATTTTAAATTTTGCGGGGAGGTTACAACGCACAAAAAAAAAAAAAACAAAACAAAAAATTGCATTTGTATCCGCTCCTCAATTGTAGATACCCCTTACACAGCTGTGTGCAATGAATGAGTGCTGGCTGGTAATTAATTGCACTCCTTGGAGGGAAATGCCATAGGAAGTAGTCTTTAAAAAGTGAATGTTTTTCGTTAAAAGACAAAAGTTACTTTAGAAAAAAGTAATAGTGGGGCTTTTTGTCGTTGAACAAAATAAGTACAATGAACATACGTTATCAGATTTGCGCAAAATGCAGCTTCACACCACCTTTTGATTATAACACAATATACTATACATCGTCCCGAACCGTGACCAGAGTCGCGAGACGAGCAGAGCACGCCGCCGACGCCCGCTCAGTACAACCGTCCACCCGCTACTACTGTCGACCGACTACTACCTCTCCCGACTCGCGCTACAATATATATAACAACTGTTCCTGGCGACCCGGTGCGTGCCACTACTGTCGTCTGGCGCGGTCCAAGCGCCGACTAGCAACGATAAATAACTCTCTGGTCAGACAGAGATGCTGTCATGCCTCGCCATCGCTCTGGTAATGAATACATACGTGTTGCAGCGTGCGTACCACCGGAACACGCAGTGGCGGAGCCAAAGACTGTGTTGTCGAGGTCGAGTGCGAGCGGGAAGAGAGGCAGCGTCGGCACGGAGATGCAAGCGAGCGCGAGACGCACGGGGGCTGCGGCGTGGCGCGTTTGCGGTCGGCGCCTTTGGTGGCAACGGCCGGGACAAGCAGCGGTGTATGGTGTGGTGCGGGGCGGACAGGGGCGGCGGTGGACGGGGAGGAGGCGGCGCGACGACGGCATGGGGGCGAAAACGGGACGGGGGACGGCGGATGTTGAGAGGCGTCACGCGCGGACAGGACACAGACACAGAGACACACAGATTGGAAAGGGAGGGTGCGCGGTAATAGTTGGGAATGTGCGTACCGTGCGGGACGGGAGTGGGCGAGGAACACGGTCGTGGCCCCTGTTTTGGGTGCGTGTGATGACGTCGGTGTGTTGTGGGAAGGGAAGGTGCTGTGGCGGCGGCGCGTAATGGGCGTAGGCCGAAAAGAGAAAGGAACGTCGGCAGTGTGTTGGCAAGCGTCGGTTCGACTGCGACGTTGATGGGCAGGGCAGGGCGAGGTTAATGGTGGTAGGAGTAGGCGTGTGGGCGCACAAAATCTGCCGCTGCAGGCGGTGCCGTAACCGCCATGGCGGGAAGGAGAGAGGGCCAAAGAAAGAAAGAAAGAAAGAAAGAAGAAAACAAAAAAAAAAAAAAAAGGAGGAGGGGGGGGCGAAAGTGGAGAGGCGGTGGTGTGAGAAGGGCGGGGGCGGAAGGAAGGCAGGAAGGACAAGAGGCGAGGCGACGGCTTGCTTTGTGTATCGGTCGGTCTCTGGCTATGCTTCGTTTTCTGCAGCAGGGTCGGTGCGCGGCGTGGCTCGCGGCAGTGGGAACGCCTGGCGGCTGGACGGCCAGCAATGCGGTTGGATGGGCGGCCACAGCACCGCACCTGTGCCCGAGGAGGAGACGCTGGCGGCGGGCCCTGAGGTGAGGCCGGCTCGGCTCGGCTGGGGCTGTGGATGTGTAGGTGTGCGCCGCTGCTGCAACAACGAGTAAAACGCGAGAAGAAGGGATGGCGGTAGAGAGAGGAAAAAAAAAAGGTCGTGTTGTGTTGATGCGCAGGCAGACGCGTACAGAGAGACGAGCCCGGTCTGCAGCAGGGTGTGGCCGTGCCGAGTGCAGAGCAGCGGCGGCTCGGTTCGGTTCGGCCCGGCCCGGCCCGGCCCGGCGGGCCGCGCTGTTGTCGCGGACGTGAGCGCCCCCTGGCGGGTGGCCGGAGGCGGCGCGGCGTGTTGGACGTGTGGCTGGTGGCAGTGCACAATTTGCGAGTGGCTGGCGGTGTGGTGTGGCGGTTGGCGCGTCGGGCGGCGGAGAGAGAGAGAGAGGGGGAGGAGAGGTATGTGTTGCGGGCGCCCTTTGCTGCGCTGCGTCGTTGCGTGTGCCGTACAGGGCGGGCGCTTGTCGACTGTGTGGGCGGTGTGGCGAATTGGCGTGAAACGGCTGCCGAGAGGTGTGTGGTAGCGAGCCGGTCGGTGTCAGTGCGAAGGGGAATGTGCGTGCGTTTGGCGGTTTCGGTGTGCTTTTTGCGGCGTGAGAGTGGGGAATTAGTGGGGCCGGCTGTTGTGTTGGTTCCTTGTGTCTTGTGTCGCGTAGCTTGATGGCAACGTGGAAGGACGCCGGTTTCGTTTCGAGCCTTGCGTGTGGTTGTCGACGTTGACTGGTTGGCGTGTGCATGTGTGGGTCGCGAGTGCGTTTTTGGCTGGCTGTGTGTGTGTGTGTGTGTGTGTGTGTGTGTGTGTGTTTTGGGGGGGAAGGGGGAGGCGGTGGTGAAAGTGCAGTCGTTGCCACGGGCGCGTCGTCGGGTGGGGCTGGGGCTGTGCGTCGTGGCGGAAAGGTGGTAGGTTGCGGGAAGCGAGCCCGTCGTTGACGGTGTCGCGTGAGTTGTGACTCGAGTGGGGCGCGGGGCGCGGGACAGGAGCAGCGTGCCGCTGCGTCGTGGTCGTCAGCAGAGGCTGTGCGTGTGCTTGTCCTTTTTGTGGGCGGTTCGTGCGAGGCGTTTTTTGTTTCGTGTTGCCCTAGTTGTTAGTTTATTTTTTTTTTGTGTTTGTTATTTTGAGACGACGACTGGTTGGTGGCGTGCGCGCGAAGTGGCGGTGTGCGCTTCCCGTGTCGTTTTGTTTTTGTTTGGTTTTTTTGTTTTTGTGTGTTTTTTTTTTGCACTGGGCCCCGGGGGGTGGGTGGGTGCGTGTGTGTCGATTGCCGGCTGGCGAAAGGTGCGCCATCGGCGGGGTGGGTCGCCGGCACAAGTAGAGGCGGCGGCGTTGTTGCTGTTGTTGTGTGGTGTTTGTTTTGTTCGGCTGTGTCGGCGAGCTGTGTTGCGGTGCGTGTGAATGGTGGTGCAAAAGTGCTGGCGTTGGGGCTGCGACTGCGACGGCGGCGAGCCGCGGGCGCGCATGATAGTGATGTTGTGAACAGCGGCTGTGTACGGTAGTGGTGTTGTTGTAGCACGACGTGCATCCGGGCCGGCGCGGAAAGCGCAGTTGCGGGCGGTTGCCCTTCGGTGCCAGCCATGTCGCGTGAGCGGCGGGTTGCTCTGGTGTCGACACGTGGTGCTCTGGGTTGTTGTGTGGTGCCCTTTGGCCGGTGGGGGTGGTTCGCGTGTGTCTCGTTCGCGCTCGGTATCTGGTCGTGGTCGTGCTGCTCCCCCGTCTGTCGGCGGTTTTCGACGTCGTCTGTACGTTTTTGTTCGTTTGCGGCGTGCCTGCCGACGTCGTCCCGTCGCGACCTTTCAACCGAAAGTGTGGCGCCCGAAGGTGAACGAACGTAACCCTGACCTCGGCGCTTTACGCTGAGCCGAGCGAACCGAACCTAACCTGTGGTGTGGCGAGGTGAGCTCAGCCTGTGAGCCCCTAACGTCTACGTAAGGTAAGCTGTCCGGCTGACGCCTCACGTTTGAACGCTTTTTTTTAACCTAGCACTGACCCCTTAACCTAACGTGTAACCTAACCTAACCTCTGACGCCTGACGTGTTTGAATGCTTAACCTAAGTTTGACGCTTAACCTAACCCAAGTCCCCTTAACCTAACCCACGTCCACCTAACCCTAACCTAACCTAGACGTGTAAACGTAATGTGTAACGCGTAACGTGTAAGGTCGGCTGTCGTGTGTGCTGACGGCAGATTGGGTTGGTCTGTAGATTCGGATTGCGGTTTGCCTCGGTCGAGGGGTTGGGTCGGAAGCGGCGAGGGGCGGCGGCGCCTGTTGCGCAGGCGGCGTCCGTTTGCGGCGGGCAATTGTTGATAAACGGCTGTGAATGTTGGCGGGCGAGAGGAGGAGGACGGCGCGCGATGTGGCCCGACGGCTGCGGGCCGATCGGGAAACGGCGGGAGGGCGACGGAAGGCGATGGGGCGGCGGAGGCGCGTTTGCACGGCCGTCATCGCCGCACGCCTCGGCTTGTGTGGCTGTGGCGCCGGCCGCGCTGGCCGGGCTGCCGCGGCGACGGTGTGGGAGTTTTGCCGAAGGTTTGGCCATTGTGGCGGGTCGTCGGCTGGGGCTGTGGGGGCGGCATTTGGGCGGGGGCGGCGATTCTCGGCGGGCCGACCCAGGCTGTAGCGCGCGGTAGCTGCAGTTTGGCCGTGGTTTGCGGCGCTGCCGTGGCGACTGGTTGGCGACTGTGGTGTGGCTGTGTGTAGCCCCATCCTCGGTGGTTTGAAAGGCGCGGGCGGTTGTGGCGCAGGTTTGGGGCTGCTCCGCACAGGCTGTCGGACGTTGGGCGGTAGCAAGCGCGGGAGGCGCGGCGCGGCGGCGCGCAGAGTGGCGGCCGCTCTCTCGGCCGTCCGCGCCCGCCCGCGACACTGGCTGGGCCTTGTGATTCTCTGCTCTGCTGCTGTGCTGTGCTTGCGTGCCTGCCTGCCGTCCCGCTCGCTCTCGCTCTCGCTGTGTGTTACGCGCGTCGTCGAAATGGCAGATCAGGCGGCTACGAACGAGACTGCTGCGGCACCCGCCGCCACCGGCACTACGAAGAAGGCCAAGTCTGCGTCGTCTGCGAAGAAGCCGCGCGCCAAGCCTGCGCACCCGCGCACCTCTGAGATGGTGACGGCCGCCATCAAGAGTCTGAAGGAGCGCGGCGGGTCGTCGCTGCAGGCGATCAAGAAGTACATTGCCGCGCACTACAAGCTGGACGCGGAGAAGCTGGCGCCGTTTATCAAGAAGTACCTCAAGTCGGCCGTCGTGGCGGGCGAGCTGGTGCAGACGAAGGGGAAGGGCGCGTCCGGCTCGTTCAAGCTTGCCGGCGCCGGCGGCGGGGGGGCGGCCGAGGGCGGCAAGGCTCGTGCTGGCGGTGCCAAGAAGAAGCGCGCCGCTCCGGCCAGCAAGGAGAAGAAGGGCGCCCGTGCGGCCGGCGCAAAGAAGGCTGGTGGCGTGAAGGCGGCGACCGGTCGGAAGGCGGGCGCCGCCAAGAAGGCGTCTGCGGCGTCGGCCGCTCCCGCGGGTGCGAAGAAGGCGGCTGCGGCCAAGCCGGCCAAGGCCAAGTCGCCGTCGAAGGCGAAGAAGGCCGCCAAGGTTCCGACGAAGAAGCCGAAGGCGCCGCGCCCGAAGAAGGCGACGACGCCGTCTAAGGCGAAGGCTTCGCCCAAGAAGAAGAAGTAGAGTAGAGGAGAAAGAGATGGGAGAAAGGAAGGGTTTGGCGCTTGACTCCGTCGTCCCCACCCCCCGTCGTCGTCTAGTGGCGCGCAAGAGACGCGCGGCCCAAAACGGCCCTTCTCAGGGCCATCAAAGCACGTCGGGGAAGGTTTTGATTGTCGTGTTGCGTTTGGTGTGGGTGTCTGTCTGTCTGGCGTTTCTGTATGCCCGTGGGGATGCTGTTTGCGTGCCGTGGTGGTTGGATTGCGGGGGTCGGTGGCGGGTGTGGGCGGCGGTAGCGGTAAGCGGTGTTGTTGTTGATTGTCGCCGTGTTTGTGGCGGCGGCCGACGGTTGGTTTTCTGTCACGTTGTTTTGTTTGAATACGTTGGTTGGCTTGCCTGCGTTCGTTCTTCTCGGATGTCTGTCTTGTCTAGTCGTGTCTGGTCTTTGTTGTTTTGTTCCTTTGTGTGTGTGTGTGTGTGTTATGTTTTGCAACGGGGGGCACGTTGAGATGTGGAAGGAGTCGGCGGGGATTTCGGTGGCGTGTAGAGCGAGCGAGCGCGCCTGCCTGGCCGTTGGCCGTCGGAGTGGAGTGCGGGTTTGTTTTTGTGTTTTCGAAACGAAAGCGGCGGCCGGCCGGCCAGCCACCCGTGCGGTGTGACGTCGGCCGTTGGGTATTGTGCGCTTTGAGCGCCGGGGAGGGATGATGTGTGATTGTTGCGCGCTGCTAAGCAGGCAGGCAGAGTGAGCGGGTGTGGCGGACGGACGGGAAGTGGTGGTTGTTGTTTTTGGGTTGCGGGGCGAGAGGCAGGCGACCGACAAAGTTTGCTCGCGACGGAGAGATGTTAGTGGCCCTGAAAAGGGCCGTTTTTGTTTGTGCGGTGCGGTGCCGCGGCGCGGTTTAGGCGCGCTCGCCGCGGATGCGGCGCGCGAGCTGGATGTCCTTGGGCATGATGGTGACGCGCTTGGCGTGGATTGCGCACAGGTTGGTGTCTTCGAAGAGGCCGACGAGGTAGGCCTCGCTGGCCTCCTGCAGGGCCATGACTGCGGAGCTCTGGAAGCGCAGGTCGGTCTTGAAGTCCTGGGCGATCTCGCGCACTAGGCGCTGGAATGGCAGCTTGCGGATGAGCAGCTCTGTGCTCTTCTGGTAGCGCCTGATTTCTCGCAGGGCGACGGTGCCCGGCCTGTAGCGGTGGGGCTTCTTGACGCCTCCGGTGGCGGGCGCGCTCTTCCTCGCCGCCTTGGTGGCGAGCTGTTTGCGCGGCGCCTTTCCGCCGGTGGACTTGCGGGCCGTTTGCTTTGTGCGGGCCATAGCGGTAGCGGAGCGGCGTGCGTGGAGGTTAGGTGCGGCGCGGCGTCCGGTGCTGCCTTGACAACGGGCCCGCTCAGCTAGAGCATCTTCTTCAGGGTTTGCCATCTAACCCTGGTGGCCGGAGTATTTGCAGGCTTCCCCTGCATTGCCTCCATATCTTCTTTCGACTAGTTGTTTTTCTTCGGTTCTTCTCTTTTTATTCTTGTCTTCTAGTTGCCCTTTTCAGGTTTAATTGCCTTCTGTGTTGGCCGCGTGTGCGGACAACGGTGTTGGCCCTCGGCGGGCCGACTGCACTCCTCCCGGCGCGGACGGCGCAGGGAGCGCCTCACTTCGGCTGCTGCTTAGCCGCCGCTTGTGTGGCCGTCAGCATGGCCTCCGCAACTCGCTGCAGCGTGTCGGCAAGGCTTGCCACCTTGTCGATCGCCACAGACAGTGCGGAGACGGCTGCTGCCAGCATGTCTTCATTCGCTGCAGGTGCAGCGTCTCGCCTTGGCGCAGCAGGTTGATGGGCGGTGGCAGTCGTGTTGCCACTCTTGCCACCGTCCGTTGCTGTGGCGTCTCCTTTGCGCAATTTCCCCTTGTGGGGGGAAACGCGCTCAGCTTCAGGCGTGCCCTCTCGGGCACGTTTGTTGGCGCGGATGCGCCTTCTTCTATTCCCCGCCGTGGTGGGAACGTTGTTAGCGCCTGCGGTTGTCCTCTGGGTAATCGCTGTTGCATGCCGCCTCGCCGGTTTTGCGCCTGGGCGCGGACGGCGGAGGGAGCGGCCGGCAGACTTCTGTGCTGGCTGCCCGCGCTGGCGAGCAATCGCAGCTTTGAAGACTTCACAGCCACGATAACTCGCCACATGCGGGCCGCCGCAGTTTGCACACTTGGGTGTGTGCGTCCTGGGAAGTGGGCATAGCCCACTTGCGTGGGGGCCTGCGCACTTCACGCATGCCTCGGGAAAGGAACAGTGGCGAGCCACGTGTCCCATCCCCTGGCAGCGGAAGCACTGTACGAGCCCCCTCTTCTGCTTGAGGCCCTCCGCGGTGACCGATGTGTTGGCCACCTTCTTCAGCTCGAAGAGCCGCCTGTTCTCCGGTGTGTCGGTGGCAATCACCAGCAGAGAAGGCGACTCTTTATGGCTGACGTGGGACTTGACCCGCGTCACGTTCCTGACGTGAAAGTCAAGGTCCGCCAGCTCTTCTTTTAGCAGGTCAGGTTCAGCCGCCATGGGGAAGCCCTTGACGACCACCTTTAGCAGCCTCTCGGGGACGGCGGCGTGCGTGTACCAGTGCAGGCCCTGGTTCGACGCCTCCGACGTCACCTTCATGTAATCCTGCGTATTACTAACTTGCAGCCGCACAAGGTTTCCAGAAGCAGCTCGCAGCGTGAAATCGGCAGTCGTCCACTGCCTGACGAGCTGCAGGAAACGCTTGTAGTCTTTGGCCACCTCAAAGACTATCGGCGGCGGCCGTCGATGAGACTGCCCGGTGGTAGGGGCCGTCTCTACTTCGTCGTCTGAGCAGCCAAACTGTGCAGCGGTCGTGGGCGCCGTCTGCGAGGTCGTTGGCTGCTCCGGCCTCTCGTCGTCTGCAAGCGCGCCGAAGCGGTTTGCAGTCGATGTGGGAGGCGGGGAAGGCGTCGCCCTGGGTCTGGCCGCCCGTCGGGACGAAACGGTCGTCCAGGTGGCGCCTACCACGCTGTCGTCACGGATGGCGCGTCTTCTGCCTCCCGTGGTAGAGACAGTAGGTTGCCTCCTCTTCTTCACTGCCTTTCTGGCGCCGACTTGAGCAGTGGACATAGGCCGTTTGCGCCGCCCGCCCTCTGGGAGATGCGGTGCGCTGGCTGCCGTGCTTTGCCCGTTCTTCGTGGGCAGGAAATCTGCCAAGTTGACGATGACATCGTCATCTTCTCCCGACTCGAGGTCCGTGTTCGGTGGCCGAGTCGTCGTAGACGGCGGGTCAGACGGGGCCGCCTGGGGAGCACGCTCCTCCGGACGGCGGTCTGCCACGCCAACTTCTCCAGTCGTCGTATTTGGGGGGCCGGATGGGGCCGTCGACCGAGCGGGCCCGGTCGAACGGCGATCCGCCACACCCATAGCTCTGCTCAGCGATCCTCGGAACTCCGGGCGCGCCCACGACATCTCTGCGCGCTGCCGGAGCGACGACTGACCAACGGGCCCGCGCGCCTCCGTGCTGCGCTTATATGCCCTCGGTTGCGCGTGGTGGGGGGAGGGCGGGCCAGAGTCTATATAGGGGGGCGGCGGGCGCGCTGGGCGCAGACCGTAGCCGACTCGCCAGCCGCTGCAGCTGCTGTTTGTGCACGTTTTGCTTTGCCCGAGGAAGGAAGGATGACAGGCCGCGGCAAGGGAGGAAAGGGGCTCGGCAAGGGTGGCGCCAAGCGGCACCGCAAGGTGTTGCGCGACAACATCCAGGGCATCACGAAGCCCGCCATCCGCCGCCTGGCTCGCAGGGGCGGCGTGAAGCGCATCTCTGGTCTGATCTACGAGGAGACCCGCGGGGTGCTGAAGGTGTTCCTGGAGAACGTGATCCGCGACGCGGTGACGTACACTGAGCACGCCAAGCGCAAGACTGTGACGGCCATGGACGTGGTGTACGCCCTGAAGAGGCAGGGGCGCACCCTGTACGGTTTCGGCGGTTAGGCTGCGTCGCAGCGGGCGCTGGCCTTCCCGCGGCCGTGCTTGTGGGTGGGAGAGACTAGAAAACGGCCCTTTTCAGGGCCACCACACTGTTCGGAAGTTGAAAAGTGCGAAAGAGTCTGTGTTGTTTGTTTGTTTCTTTCTTTCCGTTTGAGCGACGTGATGTGACTGGGAGGGGAGAAGGAAAGGAAACGTGTCATGTGGCTGGCTGTGTGTGGGAGCTGCTTCGTTTGTGTTTGTTATTGTGTGTCGTTGTATCGATCGCGACGGAGATGGCGGGCTGTGTGTTGTTGTGCGAGAGGCGGTGATTATTTGCTTGCGTGGTTTGGCTCTGTGTGTTTGCGGCGGCGTTGGGGTTTCCGAGGCAAGGCGTGTGGGCACAGGCGGCCGGATCAGCTGTTTCGTTCGTGTCGACGGCCGTTGCGCGCGGGAGTGGAGGGCGGTGTGTCGACACGCCTCCCTGTAACAATGGTCATTATTGCTGCCGTTGTCGTTTGGAAGGCGACTGCGACCGTGCAAAATGAATGTGTGTGTGTGTGTTTGTTGGGCCACACGGGCTGTGTGGACGACAAGATGGCGGACGTGCGCCGGCGGCGGCTGTGCTGTGAAAGTGCAAAGTTAAAACAAAACAAGGTGCGGCGAGGACGACTGAAATTTTGCTTTGGACGTAGGTTTGTGTGGTGGCCCTGAAAAGGGCCGATTGTTGTGGGCCGGGCCGAGCCGAGCCGGCAAAGCGCGTTGCGTGCAGGGGAGCACGCGGCGCTGCGATTGCCTTGGCCTCCTTTAGGCCTTCTTCTCGGTCTTCTTTGGCAGCAGGACGGCCTGGATGTTGGGCAGGACACCACCCTGTGCGATGGTGACGCCCGACAGGAGCTTGTTGAGCTCCTCGTCGTTGCGGATGGCAAGCTGCAGGTGGCGCGGGATGATGCGCGTCTTCTTGTTGTCGCGGGCCGCGTTTCCGGCCAGCTCGAGCACCTCAGCCGCGAGGTACTCCATGACGGCGGCGAGGTAGACGGGCGCCCCGGCGCCGACGCGCTCTGCGTAGTTTCCCTTGCGCAGGAGGCGGTGGATTCTGCCGACCGGGAACTGGAGCCCAGCCCTGCTTGAGCGGGACTTTGACTTGCCCTTGACTTTGCCTCCCTTTCCGCGTCCGGACATGGCGATGGGCTAGCGACGGTGCACACGAAACGGAAACGAAAACGACCGGTGCGAGCGGCAGCGAGTCGAGCAGCGGAGTGCGTGCCGGCGCAGCTGCTGCTTCTCTCTTTTATTCCTCTACCTTTAGAGGGTGTGCTGGTGGAGGTTGTTGTCACATTAGGACATTTCCTCCTCTTTTCTTTTGTGTTGTTTTTGTTTCTTTGCTTTTGTTGGTTGCTGTTCGTTGAGAGTTTTCTTTAGTTGTTCTTTTTCTGCTACTGCAGGAGTAGCGACTTGGGTCTGTTATATCTCTGCCTATGGGGTTCGTATTGCCCAAGGGTGTTGATTAATTCGTTTTCTGACTTCCGCGCCGTGGCGTAGAACACTTCTGCCAGGGCGCGGAATCTTGTGGTGATTGGCTCTATGTCTGCGGCTTCGTGCAAATCTGCCGTGGGGAAGCGCGTGGGGACGTGTAGGGCTCGTCTTAACGCTCTGTTTTGAGTCTTTTGTAAGCGATCTATCGTCGATCTGGCTGCGTAGCCCCATACAGGGCACGCATATTCCAGTATCGGTCGAATTAGACTTCGATAGATCGCTACTCCTGTTGCGGGGTCGAGGGAACTGGTGCTGTTCAAGACAGGGTACAGAATCTGCATCCTGGCGTGAGCCTTTCTGCGAAGCTCCTCTATGTGGCACTTCCATGTCAGGCGTCTGTCAAGTGTGACACCGAGGTACTTCGCAGAATTTCTCCATGGCAAATTCTGCCCCTGCAATCTCAGCAGTTGGTATGGTCTTCTTGGGGGTCGGCGTTTCCCGTAGCGTCTGGTGAGCAGCATGGCTTGTGTTTTCTCAGAGTTAATTGAGATGCGCCACTGCTTTGCCCAGTTTTCCGTCCTGTTTAGGGCGGTTTGCAGACGCCTTGTAACCAGGTTCCTGTTTGTCGAGCAGGAGAAGAATGCAGTGTCGTCTGCGTACTGTGCAGTGTTTACATGCTGAGTCGTAGGGATGTCAGCAGTGTAGACACTGTAGAGGACGGGTCCCAGGACTGAGCCCTGGGGCACGCCTGCACTGATTCTTCTCCTGGTCGACAGGGATCCATCGATCTTGACTGAGAAAGTCCTACCGGAGAGATAGTTTTTAACGATTTTGACTATCTTTCCGGGGAAGCCTAGGGTGTACATCTTGTGTAGTATCCCAGTGTGCCAGACTGAGTCAAAGGCTTTTGCTACGTCTAATAAGACAAGCCCGCAGTAGCCCTTTCGGTTGAAGCTGTCCGTGGCTGCTTCAACCACCCTCATGATTTGCTGTGGGGCGGAGTGTCTTTGCCTAAATCCGAACTGGAATTTCGGCAGGATCTGCTCTCTTGTGATATAGTCCTGTATGGGGGTTAGTAGGAGGCGCTCGTAAAGTTTACTGAGGGTAGGCAGTAGACTAATTGGTCTGTAATGTTGCGGGAACACCGGGTCTTTTCCTGGTTTCGCGATCGCAATGACTTCTGCATGCTTCCACTGCGCCGGGAATTTTTGTGATCGCGTCAGTTCATTAACAATATCGGTCAGGTGGGTGATTGCCAGGGGCGGGAGGAGTTTCAGCAATTCATTTGTGACCTGGTCGTGACCCGGGGTTTTCCTGGTGGGCAGGGACTTGATGCAGCGCGCCACGTCTTCAGTACTGAAGAGTGGCGTGTAGTCATCTTCGTCGTCTGCTTCCAGGAACACGGCCAGTTCTCTGCGGACTGTTGCGACGTGTTCTCTGTCCTGTACTTCTGCTGGTCTGAACTGTTTTTCGAACACGTCGGCTAGTGCGTTAGCTTTGTCAATGGGGCTGAACTGCAGTCCGCGTTCGCCATGGAGTGGTGGCATTTTTGCGCGTCTTTTTGTGTACTGTTTGGTGGCTTGCCATAAACTATTGTCGTCTAGTTTGAGAGCTGAGAGCCTTGCCGACCATTGTTGGTTGCGGTACTCATTGAGATCGGCTTTCAGCTCTCTCTGTAGCCTATTGAGTAGCCTCCGTGTATCCCTATTTCTGGTGAGCTTCCACTCTTTGGCGATCCTGTTTTTGTGCCGTATTTGCGCAAGCAAGTGCGGGGGGAGTTGCCTGGAGCGGGGGGGCCCCGCAGGAGGCGGTGTGGCTCCCTCAGCAGCTTGTAGGATCGCTCTTGTGAGGTCGTCTAGTGCCTGTTCTGCTGTCTCTGCAGTTGGAGGCGGGGTCTGGGCAAGTTCAGCTGCTACTGCATTGCTGAATTGCTCCTTATTGATGCGCTTGTATGTCGCATGCCGTTGTGGGATAGAGAGCCATTCTCCCATGTCGACCTCGAAAATCACGGGATTGTGGTCCGACGACATTCTGTTTACCGATGTCGCGGATACAAAGCCCACCAGATTCTTTGTGATGGCTATGTCGAGGACGTCCGGTCTTCCTCCGTTCTTTGGGAAATGTGTCGGTTCCTCTGGGCCCCATATTTGTAACTGGTGTGTGCGCGCGAGTCGTTGCAGTGCCGGCGCAGCCGGGGTGGGGGTGCTTTATGGGCTCGGGTGCGGCGGCCGGTTGCGCGCGCGCCCCATTGGTCGGCGGCCGCAACAGGGCGAGCTGGTAAAGGTGCGGCGGCGGCTGGCGGCGGGTGCCACTGTGTGGGGAGACGCTGACTAGAGCGGAGCGCTTGCTACTGGTGTTGCTGCTGCCGTACGTTCGTTCGAGATGCCGCCCAAGACTAGCGGGAAGGCCGCCAAGAAGGCTGGCAAGGCGCAGAAGAACATTTCGAAGGGCGACAAGAAGAAGAAGCGCAAGAGGAAGGAGAGCTATGCCATCTACATCTACAAGGTGCTGAAGCAGGTGCACCCTGACACGGGCATCTCGTCGAAGGCGATGAGCATCATGAACAGCTTCGTGAACGACATTTTCGAGCGCATTGCGGCCGAGGCTTCTCGCCTGGCGCACTACAACAAGCGCTCGACCATCACGTCCCGCGAGATCCAGACCGCTGTGCGGCTGTTGCTGCCTGGCGAGCTGGCCAAGCACGCCGTGAGCGAGGGCACGAAGGCGGTGACCAAGTACACGAGCTCCAAGTAAGGAGGTGGCTCTGGAGTGGAAGGAAGGATGGAGAAGGCTCCTCCGTTGCGAGAGCGGCAAAACGGCCCTTTTCAGGGCCACCAACTTGCCTTTTGCGGGAAGGGCGGAATTGTTGTTGTTGTTGTTTGTGTGGACGGCTGTGATGTATGTGTGCATTTTGATTGTGGGTGGGGGGGGGCGCGTCAAAGCGTGTTGCGGGGGACGGCCACGAGGTTGGTCGCCGTGGCGTGGAATGGTGGCACGCCTCGTTGGAGTGGTTTTGACCCATTGGTGGTGGTGTGTGTGTGTTACCTGTCTGCGAGGGGGGACAGTGCGATCGGCGACTTTTGTGTCACCGTAACGACGGCCGTTTGCGGGTTTGTTTTTTGCACATCATACATGGCGAGGGTGAAATGTGAAATGTTTTTGTTTGGTTTTTTTTTGCCGCCCACTATTCCCTTTGCTGTACGCCGAGTTTGACAATGGTGCGACGTAACTGCAGCGTGGAGGTGTGTGAGTGACGTTGAAATTGAACGTGCCATTAAGACGCATTGTTGTTGTATTGTACTGTACGTGTACGGCGACACGCACGATGATGTACCATTCGACTCTGATTTTTGATAGCCGTGTCTGACTGATTGCGTACGACGCACGCACACCGATGTCGTCATTCAAGATGCACGCGTGTCCAGTGCAGTACAGTAAGCGCGACGCTAGACGGCGGCGGCGGCGGCGGCGGCGGCGGCGGCGGTCGTCGTTTGTTTGGCGAATGTCTGTACACGTGTTTGTCTGTGTCCATCCGGTATGTATGTGTTTGTTTGAAAGTGTTTTGTGTGTCGGTGACGTGGTCCGATCCGTCGCCCCCTGAGTAACTGTCGATCAGCGCGATAGACCGGCGTCACGCAACTGAACCGAAGTCTTGGGCACACCCGTCATACTGTTGTACACCGTCGCGCTGAGAACGGTGACGAAAGGTTGACTTTGATCGGTCGAATGTCTGGGCAGAACGTGAGGAATGAGGCAAGAGTGCAAGGAGGGGGGGCAAAAGAGAGAGGAAGGGAAAAAGGGGAGAAACGCATTCGTAGAGCAACGGAACGTTCCCGTGTCGGAGGCGTATTGGAGCCGCACTGAAATGCGTTTAACGGCGGCGCGGCTGCAAGTGTCTGCCGTGGTGAACGTTACCTTTGACGGCTGCATTGGGCTTTGCTTTTGCTTTTGCTTTTGCTTTCGCTTTCGCTTTCGCTTTCCCGGATGTACGTAACGTTTGTTGATATGGTTCTGAGGAAGAGTGTATGACAGTGCCGTGCCGTCCATGTTCGTGTGCCCTCCCATTGTGTGTATGCTATTGTCTGTGTACTTGAATGATGTATGTAGGTGTTAGTGGACATGTTTCACCAGTGGGGGGAAATGGATCGTCGATAGTTGGCGTCACTCTGTCACGGTCGAGATGACGCACCCTCCGTACAGAAAGGTGTCGAGAAAGTGTGTGTGTGTGTGTGCGTCCGTGAATTGGCAGTGTTTGGAGGTGGGCGTGCCCTGCATGTGGCCCGGAAGGCTGTTCGTTTGGCGGTAGTGTTGTGTGGACAGGGGAGGGGCATGCGTAACGCTGCTGGCATGGCATTTCGGGAGATGGGAGGGGGCAAACGAGGAGCGGCGGCCAAAGAAAGGCGGGACGGGGAGGGGCGCGGTGTGGGTGGCTTGCGCCTGTGCTCGGCGTTGTGGTTTGTGCAAAAGAGGAGGAGAAAAACAATGAGTTGCCAGGGAGGGGAGCGGTGTTGTGTTGTGGTTGTCGTGGTGTAGCCGCAGACGCGGCTGTCAGTGAACGTGGCGAGACGGACGGATGCGCGGAGGGGCGGGGGCGGCGCATTTCGCCGGTGCCGTGCCGTGCCGTGCCGTGCCTGACAGCCGCGTGGTCGCTGTGTTGTTGGTGGCGTGGGGGCGAGGAGAGTACCGTACGGGTGTGCTTGTGCGCCGGAAATGGCACACTGCGCCTGCCCGTCTTGGAGGCTGATGGCTGTGGTGTGGAAATGGGGCGCGGTGATGTTGAAGCAGTTGAAGAACAGAAAAGAAACCAAGAAAACGGGAGGCGTGATGCGGCGGTGGTGGTGAGAGCGGGAAAAATAAAACAAACAAAAAAAAAAACAACAAAAAAAAGAAGGAAAAACAACAAGAAACAAAAAAGAAAACAAAAAGTCTATCAATATTAGAATGTAAATGGAAATGGAAATGGACCCAGGTATAACCTCCCTGCACAAATAGCAGAGAGTCCGATGATAATAGAAATGTGCCAGAATGTTAACGTCCCTACAAAACAAACCCAACGATAATATTAATGAAAGAATGAACCGTATGTAACATTGCAACAGACATAATGAAACCTGATAAATTGTATAAGGGCAGCAGCGTTGACCTTTGGCCCTGTATTCAGAATAAAAAGAGCCAAAGATCGTCACCCCAATGAAAAAGACACTGAAACACGTATGTAACATAGCAGCGATGGCGAGACATTGTAGCATCTGTGACCAGAGAGTTTGCGCTGGACCGCGCGAGTGTTGCGAGCGGTTCTCAGTCAGTCAGTCAGTCAGTCGGTCGGTCGTTGCGAGTCTGTAGGTCTGTCTAGTTGAGGGCTGTACTCTGTCAGTAGTCGTCGCGTGCAGTACGCTAATAGTCGTCATGCAGAGCGGTCGGTCAGTAGTAGCAGCCGAGTGCGGTTGTGTGATGTAGGCGGTCGGCAACACTGGTCAAGATGGTGAATAAGGTATACTGTTAATTAATATAATCATTAGATAATGAACAATTTTATTTATTGTAATTATTCTCCAACAAGTTCCCCAATAATAATTTTTATTTCAAAAGCATTTTTCAAACATTTAATTTTTTATTGAACTGAAGAGTTCGTTGCACTTCACATTTCATTCCACTTCTTTGAAGAAAAATTTCACTAAAATCACAAAAAAAAAGAGAATATTATTATTTGCAATGCAGTTCCTCCAAGCGCTGCGCAACAAACAAGAGCAGAAATGTGACATCCATTTATTCTGAGGTAAGACTTTAATTCTGATTGTTTTGCACAGGGCCAAAGACCGATATTTCGGTTTAATTGAAGTTTCTTGTCACTGAACGGACTTTTAAATGTTGTGAAGAATTTATATTTGAGTCAGATTGCGAATTTAACATTTTTGTTGCCATTTTCAATACCTCTCATTGTGGGCGAGGTTACAATTAGCGCAATGTCCATTAGCATCCGTAAATAACATTGTCCATTATTTTAAATTTTGCGGGGAGGTTACAACGCACAAAAAAAAAAAAACAAAACAAAAAATTGCATTTGTATCCGCTCCTCAATTGTAGATACCCCTTACACAGCTGTGTGCAATGAATGAGTGCTGGCTGGTAATTAATTGCACTCCTTGGAGGGAAATGCCATAGGAAGTAGTCTTTAAAAAGTGAATGTTTTTCGTTAAAAGACAAAAGTTACTTTAGAAAAAAGTAATAGTGGGGCTTTTTGTCGTTGAACAAAATAAGTACAATGAACATACGTTATCAGATTTGCGCAAAATGCAGCTTCACACTACCTTTTGATTATAACACAATATACTATACATCGTCCCGAACCGTGACCAGAGTCGCGAGACGAGCAGAGCACGCCGCCGACGCCCGCTCAGTACAACCGTCCACCCGCTACTACTGTCGACCGACTACTACCTCTCCCGACTCGCGCTACAATATATATAACAACTGTTCCTGGCGACCCGGTGCGTGCCACTACTGTCGTCTGGCGCGGTCCAAGCGCCGACTAGCAACGATAAATAACTCTCTGGTCAGACAGAGATGCTGTCATGCCTCGCCATCGCTCTGGTAATGAATACATACGTGTTGCAGCGTGCGTACCACCGGAACACGCAGTGGCGGAGCCAAAGACTGTGTTGTCGAGGTCGAGTGCGAGCGGGAAGAGAGGCAGCGTCGGCACGGAGATGCAAGCGAGCGCGAGACGCACGGGGGCTGCGGCGTGGCGCGTTTGCGGTCGGCGCCTTTGGTGGCAACGGCCGGGACAAGCAGCGGTGTATGGTGTGGTGCGGGGCGGACAGGGGCGGCGGTGGACGGGGAGGAGGCGGCGCGACGACGGCATGGGGGCGAAAACGGGACGGGGGACGGCGGATGTTGAGAGGCGTCACGCGCGGACAGGACACAGACACAGAGACACACAGATTGGAAAGGGAGGGTGCGCGGTAATAGTTGGGAATGTGCGTACCGTGCGGGACGGGAGTGGGCGAGGAACACGGTCGTGGCCCCTGTTTTGGGTGCGTGTGATGACGTCGGTGTGTTGTGGGAAGGGAAGGTGCTGTGGCGGCGGCGCGTAATGGGCGTAGGCCGAAAAGAGAAAGGAACGTCGGCAGTGTGTTGGCAAGCGTCGGTTCGACTGCGACGTTGATGGGCAGGGCAGGGCGAGGTTAATGGTGGTAGGAGTAGGCGTGTGGGCGCACAAAATCTGCCGCTGCAGGCGGTGCCGTAACCGCCATGGCGGGAAGGAGAGAGGGCCAAAGAAAGAAAGAAAGAAAGAAAGAAGAAAACAAAAAAAAAAAAAAAAAAGGAGGAGGGGGGGGCGAAAGTGGAGAGGCGGTGGTGTGAGAAGGGCGGGGGCGGAAGGAAGGCAGGAAGGACAAGAGGCGAGGCGACGGCTTGCTTTGTGTATCGGTCGGTCTCTGGCTATGCTTCGTTTTCTGCAGCAGGGTCGGTGCGCGGCGTGGCTCGCGGCAGTGGGAACGCCTGGCGGCTGGACGGCCAGCAATGCGGTTGGATGGGCGGCCACAGCACCGCACCTGTGCCCGAGGAGGAGACGCTGGCGGCGGGCCCTGAGGTGAGGCCGGCTCGGCTCGGCTGGGGCTGTGGATGTGTAGGTGTGCGCCGCTGCTGCAACAACGAGTAAAACGCGAGAAGAAGGGATGGCGGTAGAGAGAGGAAAAAAAAAAGGTCGTGTTGTGTTGATGCGCAGGCAGACGCGTACAGAGAGACGAGCCCGGTCTGCAGCAGGGTGTGGCCGTGCCGAGTGCAGAGCAGCGGCGGCTCGGTTCGGTTCGGCCCGGCCCGGCCCGGCCCGGCGGGCCGCGCTGTTGTCGCGGACGTGAGCGCCCCCTGGCGGGTGGCCGGAGGCGGCGCGGCGTGTTGGACGTGTGGCTGGTGGCAGTGCACAATTTGCGAGTGGCTGGCGGTGTGGTGTGGCGGTTGGCGCGTCGGGCGGCGGAGAGAGAGAGAGAGGGGGAGGAGAGGTATGTGTTGCGGGCGCCCTTTGCTGCGCTGCGTCGTTGCGTGTGCCGTACAGGGCGGGCGCTTGTCGACTGTGTGGGCGGTGTGGCGAATTGGCGTGAAACGGCTGCCGAGAGGTGTGTGGTAGCGAGCCGGTCGGTGTCAGTGCGAAGGGGAATGTGCGTGCGTTTGGCGGTTTCGGTGTGCTTTTTGCGGCGTGAGAGTGGGGAATTAGTGGGGCCGGCTGTTGTGTTGGTTCCTTGTGTCTTGTGTCGCGTAGCTTGATGGCAACGTGGAAGGACGCCGGTTTCGTTTCGAGCCTTGCGTGTGGTTGTCGACGTTGACTGGTTGGCGTGTGCATGTGTGGGTCGCGAGTGCGTTTTTGGCTGGCTGTGTGTGTGTGTGTGTGTGTGTGTGTGTGTGTGTGTGTGTGTTTTGGGGGGGAAGGGGGAGGCGGTGGTGAAAGTGCAGTCGTTGCCACGGGCGCGTCGTCGGGTGGGGCTGGGGCTGTGCGTCGTGGCGGAAAGGTGGTAGGTTGCGGGAAGCGAGCCCGTCGTTGACGGTGTCGCGTGAGTTGTGACTCGAGTGGGGCGCGGGGCGCGGGACAGGAGCAGCGTGCCGCTGCGTCGTGGTCGTCAGCAGAGGCTGTGCGTGTGCTTGTCCTTTTTGTGGGCGGTTCGTGCGAGGCGTTTTTTGTTTCGTGTTGCCCTAGTTGTTAGTTTATTTTTTTTGTTGTGTTTGTTATTTTGAGACGACGACTGGTTGGTGGCGTGCGCACGAAGTGGCGGTGTGCGCTTCCCGTGTCGTTTTGTTTTTGTTTGGTTTTTTTGTTTTTGTGTGTTTTTTTTTGCACTGGGCCCCGGGGGGTGGGTGGGTGCGTGTGTGTCGATTGCCGGCTGGCGAAAGGTGCGCCATCGGCGGGGTGGGTCGCCGGCACAAGTAGAGGCGGCGGCGTTGTTGCTGTTGTTGTGTGGTGTTTGTTTTGTTCGGCTGTGTCGGCGAGCTGTGTTGCGGTGCGTGTGAATGGTGGTGCAAAAGTGCTGGCGTTGGGGCTGCGACTGCGACGGCGGCGAGCCGCGGGCGCGCATGATAGTGATGTTGTGAACAGCGGCTGTGTACGGTAGTGGTGTTGTTGTAGCACGACGTGCATCCGGGCCGGCGCGGAAAGCGCAGTTGCGGGCGGTTGCCCTTCGGTGCCAGCCATGTCGCGTGAGCGGCGGGTTGCTCTGGTGTCGACACGTGGTGCTCTGGGTTGTTGTGTGGTGCCCTTTGGCCGGTGGGGGTGGTTCGCGTGTGTCTCGTTCGCGCTCGGTATCTGGTCGTGGTCGTGCTGCTCCCCCGTCTGTCGGCGGTTTTCGACGTCGTCTGTACGTTTTTGTTCGTTTGCGGCGTGCCTGCCGACGTCGTCCCGTCGCGACCTTTCAACCGAAAGTGTGGCGCCCGAAGGTGAACGAACGTAACCCTGACCTCGGCGCTTTACGCTGAGCCGAGCGAACCGAACCTAACCTGTGGTGTGGCGAGGTGAGCTCAGCCTGTGAGCCCCTAACGTCTACGTAAGGTAAGCTGTCCGGCTGACGCCTCACGTTTGAACGCTTTTTTTTAACCTAGCACTGACCCCTTAACCTAACGTGTAACCTAACCTAACCTCTGACGCCTGACGTGTTTGAATGCTTAACCTAAGTTTGACGCTTAACCTAACCCAAGTCCCCTTAACCTAACCCACGTCCACCTAACCCTAACCTAACCTAGACGTGTAAACGTAATGTGTAACGCGTAACGTGTAAGGTCGGCTGTCGTGTGTGCTGACGGCAGATTGGGTTGGTCTGTAGATTCGGATTGCGGTTTGCCTCGGTCGAGGGGTTGGGTCGGAAGCGGCGAGGGGCGGCGGCGCCTGTTGCGCAGGCGGCGTCCGTTTGCGGCGGGCAATTGTTGATAAACGGCTGTGAATGTTGGCGGGCGAGAGGAGGAGGACGGCGCGCGATGTGGCCCGACGGCTGCGGGCCGATCGGGAAACGGCGGGAGGGCGACGGAAGGCGATGGGGCGGCGGAGGCGCGTTTGCACGGCCGTCATCGCCGCACGCCTCGGCTTGTGTGGCTGTGGCGCCGGCCGCGCTGGCCGGGCTGCCGCGGCGACGGTGTGGGAGTTTTGCCGAAGGTTTGGCCATTGTGGCGGGTCGTCGGCTGGGGCTGTGGGGGCGGCATTTGGGCGGGGGCGGCGATTCTCGGCGGGCCGACCCAGGCTGTAGCGCGCGGTAGCTGCAGTTTGGCCGTGGTTTGCGGCGCTGCCGTGGCGACTGGTTGGCGACTGTGGTGTGGCTGTGTGTAGCCCCATCCTCGGTGGTTTGAAAGGCGCGGGCGGTTGTGGCGCAGGTTTGGGGCTGCTCCGCACAGGCTGTCGGACGTTGGGCGGTAGCAAGCGCGGGAGGCGCGGCGCGGCGGCGCGCAGAGTGGCGGCCGCTCTCTCGGCCGTCCGCGCCCGCCCGCGACACTGGCTGGGCCTTGTGATTCTCTGCTCTGCTGCTGTGCTGTGCTTGCGTGCCTGCCTGCCGTCCCGCTCGCTCTCGCTCTCGCTGTGTGTTACGCGCGTCGTCGAAATGGCAGATCAGGCGGCTACGAACGAGACTGCTGCGGCACCCGCCGCCACCGGCACTACGAAGAAGGCCAAGTCTGCGTCGTCTGCGAAGAAGCCGCGCGCCAAGCCTGCGCACCCGCGCACCTCTGAGATGGTGACGGCCGCCATCAAGAGTCTGAAGGAGCGCGGCGGGTCGTCGCTGCAGGCGATCAAGAAGTACATTGCCGCGCACTACAAGCTGGACGCGGAGAAGCTGGCGCCGTTTATCAAGAAGTACCTCAAGTCGGCCGTCGTGGCGGGCGAGCTGGTGCAGACGAAGGGGAAGGGCGCGTCCGGCTCGTTCAAGCTTGCCGGCGCCGGCGGCGGGGGGGCGGCCGAGGGCGGCAAGGCTCGTGCTGGCGGTGCCAAGAAGAAGCGCGCCGCTCCGGCCAGCAAGGAGAAGAAGGGCGCCCGTGCGGCCGGCGCAAAGAAGGCTGGTGGCGTGAAGGCGGCGACCGGTCGGAAGGCGGGCGCCGCCAAGAAGGCGTCTGCGGCGTCGGCCGCTCCCGCGGGTGCGAAGAAGGCGGCTGCGGCCAAGCCGGCCAAGGCCAAGTCGCCGTCGAAGGCGAAGAAGGCCGCCAAGGTTCCGACGAAGAAGCCGAAGGCGCCGCGCCCGAAGAAGGCGACGACGCCGTCTAAGGCGAAGGCTTCGCCCAAGAAGAAGAAGTAGAGTAGAGGAGAAAGAGATGGGAGAAAGGAAGGGTTTGGCGCTTGACTCCGTCGTCCCCACCCCCCGTCGTCGTCTAGTGGCGCGCAAGAGACGCGCGGCCCAAAACGGCCCTTCTCAGGGCCATCAAAGCACGTCGGGGAAGGTTTTGATTGTCGTGTTGCGTTTGGTGTGGGTGTCTGTCTGTCTGGCGTTTCTGTATGCCCGTGGGGATGCTGTTTGCGTGCCGTGGTGGTTGGATTGCGGGGGTCGGTGGCGGGTGTGGGCGGCGGTAGCGGTAAGCGGTGTTGTTGTTGATTGTCGCCGTGTTTGTGGCGGCGGCCGACGGTTGGTTTTCTGTCACGTTGTTTTGTTTGAATACGTTGGTTGGCTTGCCTGCGTTCGTTCTTCTCGGATGTCTGTCTTGTCTAGTCGTGTCTGGTCTTTGTTGTTTTGTTCCTTTGTGTGTGTGTGTGTGTGTTATGTTTTGCAACGGGGGGCACGTTGAGATGTGGAAGGAGTCGGCGGGGATTTCGGTGGCGTGTAGAGCGAGCGAGCGCGCCTGCCTGGCCGTTGGCCGTCGGAGTGGAGTGCGGGTTTGTTTTTGTGTTTTCGAAACGAAAGCGGCGGCCGGCCGGCCAGCCACCCGTGCGGTGTGACGTCGGCCGTTGGGTATTGTGCGCTTTGAGCGCCGGGGAGGGATGATGTGTGATTGTTGCGCGCTGCTAAGCAGGCAGGCAGAGTGAGCGGGTGTGGCGGACGGACGGGAAGTGGTGGTTGTTGTTTTTGGGTTGCGGGGCGAGAGGCAGGCGACCGACAAAGTTTGCTCGCGACGGAGAGATGTTAGTGGCCCTGAAAAGGGCCGTTTTTGTTTGTGCGGTGCGGTGCCGCGGCGCGGTTTAGGCGCGCTCGCCGCGGATGCGGCGCGCGAGCTGGATGTCCTTGGGCATGATGGTGACGCGCTTGGCGTGGATTGCGCACAGGTTGGTGTCTTCGAAGAGGCCGACGAGGTAGGCCTCGCTGGCCTCCTGCAGGGCCATGACTGCGGAGCTCTGGAAGCGCAGGTCGGTCTTGAAGTCCTGGGCGATCTCGCGCACTAGGCGCTGGAATGGCAGCTTGCGGATGAGCAGCTCTGTGCTCTTCTGGTAGCGCCTGATTTCTCGCAGGGCGACGGTGCCCGGCCTGTAGCGGTGGGGCTTCTTGACGCCTCCGGTGGCGGGCGCGCTCTTCCTCGCCGCCTTGGTGGCGAGCTGTTTGCGCGGCGCCTTTCCGCCGGTGGACTTGCGGGCCGTTTGCTTTGTGCGGGCCATAGCGGTAGCGGAGCGGCGTGCGTGGAGGTTAGGTGCGGCGCGGCGTCCGGTGCTGCCTTGACAACGGGCCCGCGCGCCTCCGTGCTGCGCTTATATGCCCTCGGTTGCGCGTGGTGGGGGGAGGGCGGGCCAGAGTCTATATAGGGGGGCGGCGGGCGCGCTGGGCGCAGACCCCGTTGACAGTCGTCGCTCCGGCAGCGCGCAGAGATGTCGTGGGCACGCCCGGAGTTTAGAGGATCGCTGAGTAGAGCTATGGGTGTGGCGGATCGCCGTTCGGCCGAGCCCGCTCGGTCGACGGCCCCATCCGGCCCCCCACATACGACGACTGGAGATGTTGGTGTGGCAGACCGCCGTCCGGAGGAGCTTGCTCCCCCGGCGGCCCCGTCTGACCCGCCGCCTAGGACGACCCGGCCACCGTCCACGGACTACGACTTGGACGACGGATCCAGTGAAGACGATATCGTAGTGCACGGCGCACTACCGGCCGACGAGAGGGCGCGGAGAATGACGGCCATCACGCAGCAACGCCCTGCGGGCGAGCGGCGCAAGCGGTCGTGTACTACCGCAGCATCTGGCGCCAAAAAGACGCCAAAGAAGAGGAGGCAGCTGGCTGTCTCCACAAACGGGGGCAGAAGACGCGCCCTACCTGACGACAGCGGTGCGGGAGCGACCTGGACGACCGTTACGTCGAAACGTGCGGCCAGACCCAGGAAGACGCCTACACCGCCGCCCACATCGACCGCAAACCGCTTTGGGGCCCTTGCGGTCGAAACTACGACTGAACAGCCTACTCCAGAGCGGTCGGCGCCCACGGCCGCCGCCAAAGCAGGCTGTTCAAATGATGAAGATGACGAAGGAGCCGTCCCCACCACCGGACGGTCACACCGGAGGCCGCCGCCCATAGTCTTCGAGGTGGCCGAAGACTATAAAGGTTTCCTGCAGCTCGTAAGGCAGTGGACGACTGCCGACTTCACCTTGCGAGCTGCAGCAGGGAACCTGGTGCGGCTACAGGTCGCCAACACAGACGACTACATCAAGGTGACGAGCGAGGCGTCAAACCAGGGCCTCCACTGGTTCACACACGCCGCCGTCCCCGAGCGACTATTGAAGATAGTCTTTAAGGGCTTACCGATGGCAGCTCAACCGGAGCTGCTACGAGAGGAGCTGACAGATCTAGACTTCAGCGTGCGCAACGTGACGCGCGTGAAGTCGCACGTCAGCCACAAAGAGTCGCCGTCACTTCTGGTTATCGCCACCGATACACCAGAAAACAGGCGGCTCTACCAGGTGACGAGGGTGGCCAACACAAAGGTCACCGTCGAAAACCTGAAACAGAAGAGGGGCCTGGTACAATGCTTCCGCTGCCAGGGGATGGGGCACGTGGCTCGCCACTGCTCCTTCCCCGAGAAGTGCGTGAAGTGTGCCGGGGCCCATGCCAGCAGACTTTGTCCGCTACCGAGGTCGCACACGCCCAAGTGTGCGAACTGCAGCGGCCCACACGTGGCGAGCTACCGCGGCTGCGAAGTCTTCAAAGCCGCAATAGCTCGCCAAAACGGGCAGCAGGCGAAGACGACTGCCGGCCGCTCCCTCCGCCGTCCGCGCCCAAGCGCAAAACCGGCGAGGCGGCCGGCACACGCCAGGCAGACGCCGGCAGCCAATGCTGCCACCACCGTCCCCACTGAAGGGGGCAACAAAAGCTGGCGCACCCGCGTCAGAAAACGGGCGCGCGAGCGCTCGCCAGATGACCAGCGCGCCTACCACGGGAAGGCGCGCAAAGAGGACCACCAAACGACGGGAAGCGAAAGGCGCGGCAACGCGCCAGCCGCCTCACGTCACCCTGCAGCAACCAGCCAAGGCGCCGCAACATCAGCGCTTGAAGGAGGGCTGGCTGCAGCAATTTCAGCACTCTCTGCGGCAATCGACAAGGTAACACACCTTGCCGACACGCTGCAGAGAGTGGCTGAAACAGTGATGACCGCCTCATCGGCGGCTGCTCAACAGCCGCCGAAATAAGACGCTCCCAACGCCGTCCGCGCCGGGAGCACTGAAGACGGCTTGTCCACGGACAAGCACCGTTGTCCGCACGTGCGGGCAACCCTGAAGCCAATATATACCTGAAAAGGGCCAACGAGAAGAAACGAAAGAAAAGAGAAGCATTACCAAAATCTAGTCGAAGAGATGAATGGAGGCAGTGCAGGGACATCCTGCAGGGACTCCAAGTAACCGGGGTGAAGAGCGCACACCCTGAAGAAGATGGTCTATCGGCTGGGCGCAGACCGTAGCCGACTCGCCAGCCGCTGCAGCTGCTGTTTGTGCACGTTTTGCTTTGCCCGAGGAAGGAAGGATGACAGGCCGCGGCAAGGGAGGAAAGGGGCTCGGCAAGGGTGGCGCCAAGCGGCACCGCAAGGTGTTGCGCGACAACATCCAGGGCATCACGAAGCCCGCCATCCGCCGCCTGGCTCGCAGGGGCGGCGTGAAGCGCATCTCTGGTCTGATCTACGAGGAGACCCGCGGGGTGCTGAAGGTGTTCCTGGAGAACGTGATCCGCGACGCGGTGACGTACACTGAGCACGCCAAGCGCAAGACTGTGACGGCCATGGACGTGGTGTACGCCCTGAAGAGGCAGGGGCGCACCCTGTACGGTTTCGGCGGTTAGGCTGCGTCGCAGCGGGCGCTGGCCTTCCCGCGGCCGTGCTTGTGGGTGGGAGAGACTAGAAAACGGCCCTTTTCAGGGCCACCACACTGTTCGGAAGTTGAAAAGTGCGAAAGAGTCTGTGTTGTTTGTTTGTTTCTTTCTTTCCGTTTGAGCGACGTGATGTGACTGGGAGGGGAGAAGGAAAGGAAACGTGTCATGTGGCTGGCTGTGTGTGGGAGCTGCTTCGTTTGTGTTTGTTATTGTGTGTCGTTGTATCGATCGCGACGGAGATGGCGGGCTGTGTGTTGTTGTGCGAGAGGCGGTGATTATTTGCTTGCGTGGTTTGGCTCTGTGTGTTTGCGGCGGCGTTGGGGTTTCCGAGGCAAGGCGTGTGGGCACAGGCGGCCGGATCAGCTGTTTCGTTCGTGTCGACGGCCGTTGCGCGCGGGAGTGGAGGGCGGTGTGTCGACACGCCTCCCTGTAACAATGGTCATTATTGCTGCCGTTGTCGTTTGGAAGGCGACTGCGACCGTGCAAAATGAATGTGTGTGTGTGTGTTTGTTGGGCCACACGGGCTGTGTGGACGACAAGATGGCGGACGTGCGCCGGCGGCGGCTGTGCTGTGAAAGTGCAAAGTTAAAACAAAACAAGGTGCGGCGAGGACGACTGAAATTTTGCTTTGGACGTAGGTTTGTGTGGTGGCCCTGAAAAGGGCCGATTGTTGTGGGCCGGGCCGAGCCGAGCCGGCAAAGCGCGTTGCGTGCAGGGGAGCACGCGGCGCTGCGATTGCCTTGGCCTCCTTTAGGCCTTCTTCTCGGTCTTCTTTGGCAGCAGGACGGCCTGGATGTTGGGCAGGACACCACCCTGTGCGATGGTGACGCCCGACAGGAGCTTGTTGAGCTCCTCGTCGTTGCGGATGGCAAGCTGCAGGTGGCGCGGGATGATGCGCGTCTTCTTGTTGTCGCGGGCCGCGTTTCCGGCCAGCTCGAGCACCTCAGCCGCGAGGTACTCCATGACGGCGGCGAGGTAGACGGGCGCCCCGGCGCCGACGCGCTCTGCGTAGTTTCCCTTGCGCAGGAGGCGGTGGATTCTGCCGACCGGGAACTGGAGCCCAGCCCTGCTTGAGCGGGACTTTGACTTGCCCTTGACTTTGCCTCCCTTTCCGCGTCCGGACATGGCGATGGGCTAGCGACGGTGCACACGAAACGGAAACGAAAACGACCGGTGCGAGCGGCAGCGAGTCGAGCAGCGGAGTGCGTGCCGGCGCGCGCGGCCTCCTTTCGTCTGGACTGGGTGTGGAACATCCCAGGCTATCGTGAACGTAGGGTTTACCTAGAGGCATTTCCTACCAAGGCTGCAGGGTGTGGTTGGCGGTGGTCAGCGCGTATGATATCTGGAAATCGCTGAGAGGAAGAAGTGGTGGTGAATCGTCGGGGCTGACCTGATTATTCGATCAGGGCAACGGGCCGCCTGTAGTGGTCGTGATGGTCATTATGTCGTCCTAACCGCCGGACGAGGGGATTGTCTGAAGTGCGGGTGGCAGTATAAAACCGGCGCGCTGCGTCTTTAAATCTCTCCCGGACGAGGGGTTCCTCAGCCGCCTGATGGAGGGGGCGATGAGGGAAATCACGCGGCACATGGTAAACTCGGCGCAAGAGCTTGTTTTGTAGTTGCTGGAGCCTCTGAATATGGGAGGGGGCAGCATTGCCCCAGACTTCACAGGCATAGTCCATAACCGGACGAATGCACGTGCGATAGATATGCAGTCCGTTGGCGACAGGGAGCGAGGAAGTTTCGTTGAGCATGGGGTACAATGCCCCAGCCCTCTGAGATGTCTTCCGGTGTACAGCGGTGACGTGAGGCTTCCATGTCAGGGTGCGATCGAGAATGACCCCGAGGTAGGTAGCAGTCGTGGTCCAGGTGATGGCCTGATTACAAAGCACCAGGGGCGGCACGTCAGGCGGGAGACGGCGAGTGAGGAGGATCGCCTGAGATTTGGTGGCGTTGAAGCCGATCCGCCAGTCGGCGGCCCAGCGCTCGAGGTCCTGCAGAGCAGCTTGCAGACGTCGGAGGACGGCGTCGATGTTGCGATGGCGCGAGAAAAGGGCCGTGTCATCAGCATAGATGGCACGACCAACCCTCGGAGAAATCGGCAGGTCAGAGGTGTAGACAGCATACAATATCGGGCCCAGAACACTCCCTTGTGGCACTCCAGCAAGGACCGGGCGAACAGAGGAAGTCGTGCTGCCAACTCGGACGACAAATGTACGGCCCTCAAGGTAGGAGCCAAGTAGGCGGACGAAGCACGAAGGGATGCCGAGATGGAACAACTTGAAGAGCAGGCCGTGGTGCCAGACGG
>NW_025728896.1:0-120465 GCF_021461385.2 Schistocerca piceifrons
AGACTTTGTAGTCGATTTACTTACTACTATCGCTGTTGGAAACCAGGTGATAACCGCACAGTATTCTAGAGACGATGAGGTAATGAAAATTTAGAATAAGTAAAACAGTATCAAAAGAAGTTGTGTGGTGGAGCAGCACATGCAATTCACGCTTCCTAGATATTCGTTACTGCATAGAATAATTCTTTTGTCTGCGGCGTCTTCAGTATCCGTCTTCTGGAAATTTTGCTTGCAGTATATTGTGCAATCTTTTCGTTATGAGTTGGTGCTTGGTTTCCCGATGTTCTTTTGTTTAGTGCATTCGCCTTCTCTTAACCCTGAGAAACCACATACCGAAACTGAGGCACTGCCGGCTGTTCATAAGCAGTGCTCGATGCAGTTATTTCGCTTTTTATTCGTTGCCTTTAATATTCTTCTCATCAGTGGTGAGTGCTGCCTGCAGAAAGCGTTTATCTTGCGAATTCACGTGAAAGTTTGTGTTCCCTGTGAGGCGCACTACTTGGGATTAACTTGACTGCTCCAGCCAGGTGGCTCGTTGGTCTAGGGGTATGATTCCTGCTTTGGGTGCAGGAGGTCCCGGGTTCAAATCCCGGACGAGCCCTAGCGTTTTGTGCAAACTGATCGCACGTCAGTGGCTGAGTCAGCGCAAAAAGCTCGCCGTCAATATCAAATGAACTTCTTATTCGATGTGAGCAATTGACACTCTGGTCCGACGCGTTAAAAAAAAAAAAAATAAAAAAAAAAAAAAGTGGCTGGGTACCTGGCTCTCACCCAGGAGGCCGGGGTTCGATTCCCGGTACCGGAAATGCGCATTTTGTTGCTCCTCTTATGCGACTTGGCCCGACTTAGCTCGACTGACGCTACGCTGACGCTTGCAGAAAACTACGTTAAGTACGATTCGTGGTAACAAGTGACGGCGAGAGCGATGCGACACCTGTCCACCTCTTATCGAGGCACCTAACTGTGGTCAACAAAGCTGGAGGACTGCAAGACATTGCCACGGGGGCTGAATGCAGCTAACCACACTGCTTAGTGTCCTAACAGCGGAGACAGGTTCAAAAAAAAAAAAAAAAAAAAAAAAATGGGTATAATTCCTGCTTAGGGTGCAGGAGGTCCCGGGTTCAAATCCCGGACGAGCCCTCGCGTTTTGTGCAAACTGATCGCACGTCAGTGGCTGAGTCAGCGCAAAAAGCTCGCCGTCAATATCAAACGAATTTCTTATTCGACGTGAGCAATTGACACTCTGGTCCGACGCGTGAAGGCGATTACGAAGGTTTCGGGTACAGGTGGTAGCAGATGCAATTTCCCAATCTAAAAACGAAAAAAAATTAAAAAAAAAAAAAAAAAAAAAAAAGGGGTATGATTCCTGCTTTGGTGCAGGAGGTCCCGGGTTCAAATCCCGGACGAGCCCTGCCATTTTGACCGTGCTGAAGAGTAGGTGGAACTCAGCCCCGGTTGCAGCTCCTCAATGAAGAGTAGACGCCTGTTATAGCACGTGGATATAACAAGAATGCGGCACCAGTAAAGTACGTAGGTGGAATTCGGTAGAAAAGCAGACGGTAATTTTGCATGCAACGGAAAACAAGGTTGTCTTTGCGGGATATGTGCACCGTGAGTGGAGATTCAGCTTAATTGTGCGACAGTCTACCCTCATCTTACTAGCGACGGCAACAACCAAGGGGTGGCATGTAAGATTGAGCGTGGCTAAGAGTTTCTCATTATTAGTTAGCATCACACTTTGACAGAGCTGTGACAAGGCGAGTAGGGTGAGCTCAGGAAAGCCAGTAGCAAGCGCACTTGAAGTAGCCCTGAAGAACCGGATTATAAATTTTGCCAGCCATAATGGAGCTAGGGGCGTTCTCAGTTACCAAATACCGGTGCAATAAGAGAGCAACAGTATTTGACCGTAAAATGACGCCCTATCCGTCTAGCATACGACATTGCTTGTCTCTGCATACGCGGACGTCAGGTCATCTCGGAAATGAAATCCGAAATATAGATTAAAATTGTTGTGTTCCCGCCCGGGATCGAACCGGGGACCTTCTGCGTGTAAAGCAGACGTGATAACCGCTACACCACGGAAACGACGGTTCTTTTCATGTACCACCCGGAGACTCGTAATAGCAACAGTTTGTCTTCTGTGTTAGCAAGGGCATCGGCTACGAGCTCCCTCCGATTCGTGAAGTTCCTGTAGTAAAAGACGTCGATGGAAACAATCCAACCGCGACAGACAGGGAGAACGCTGGCTGAGCTGCAGCCCTACATGGTGAGACCATCAAAGGTGGCGTCATTCACATGCAGTGCGTTTTCGGAACGAATAGGCTCGTTGGTCTAGGGGTATGATTCCTGCTTCGGGTGCAGGAGGTCCCGGGTTCAAATCCCGGACGAGCCCTTGCGTTTTGTACAACGGTGCGGTAACAAATCGCATGGCGGCGGCTGTTTCGCGCATTTCCAGGCCTCCAAGTCAGCGCTAAAATCCGACAACCAGTTCTGAAACCGTTTCATGTTTCATTTGAGCCATGTGCACCCTGCTGATGGAACGTTTGAAGTTGATTTAAATGGTCACAGTAGAGATCGTAGCAAGTGTCTTGCTGAGTGCGACGAAAACGGGTTTCCGCCCGCAATCGAGCCGGGGACCTTCTGCGTGTTAGGCACGGCGCCTGGGCTCGGCGGCAGCTGCTGCTCTTTCCTTCCTTACGAGATACCGTCGATTCGCGCAGTCGTTATTGCAAAAGATGTCACCAAAGGCAATCGCTTCGTTAGCGGCACGGTGCCTGGGCTCGGCGGCAGCTCTACATGGAGGCACCAGCAGCCCAGCCAGGCCGCCGCCGGCACCGGCGCGCCACAGCCCAAGGAGTCGGCGGCCGCCCTGCAATGCCCCTGCCGTTGCATATTCCACCCGCCTCATATCCTCCCCATGTCTGACTCACTACCCCAAATGACACTGCAGTGGACGTGCTTATTACTATCGCTTTTGGAAGAACCAAGGCGCAGTATTCTAGTGTCGAACCGGTACTGCAAATTGGGATTAAGCAAAAATTTATTGTGTGGTCGAGCGACAGCTTCGGCTCGCTCTTCCTACATGATCGCTTCTTGTGCGGAATAATTCCTAGCTCGCCGATGGCTTCAGAGTTGGTCTTCTCGAAGTTTTGCTTTCGCACTGCATTCCGCAATCTTTTCGTTATGAGTTGTGTGCTTCGGTTTCCCGACTTTCTTGTGTTTAGTGCGTTTGGCTTCTCTTAACCCTTAGCCACCGCTTGCCGAAATTTCCACACTATCATCTGTCGATCTGCAGAGCTCGATGAAGGCATCGCGGCCGTTCCTGAGCTCGTGGAACGGTCGAATCTGTAGTTGTTTCCAGATCTCTCCCACACAACGGCCTCCCAGAAGCTTGGATTACAGAAGTACGCCACTACTCCCAGCCGGAGATTCACGATTGAAAGCAGAATGACATGAGCTACACGCAGCTCCGATTTTTTTTTTGTGTCTGACCTACTTTGAAAGACTTTGTAGTCGATTTACTTACTACTATCGCTGTTGGAAACCAGGTGATAACCGCACAGTATTCTAGAGACGATGAGGTAATGAAAATTTAGAATAAGTAAAACAGTATCAAAAGAAGTTGTGTGGTGGAGCAGCACATGCAATTCACGCTTCCTAGATATTCGTTACTGCATAGAATAATTCTTTTGTCTGCGGCGTCTTCAGTATCCGTCTTCTGGAAATTTTGCTTGCAGTATATTGTGCAATCTTTTCGTTATGAGTTGGTGCTTGGTTTCCCGATGTTCTTTTGTTTAGTGCATTCGCCTTCTCTTAACCCTGAGAAACCACATACCGAAACTGAGGCACTGCCGGCTGTTCATAAGCAGTGCTCGATGCAGTTATTTCGCTTTTTATTCGTTGCCTTTAATATTCTTCTCATCAGTGGTGAGTGCTGCCTGCAGAAAGCGTTTATCTTGCGAATTCACGTGAAAGTTTGTGTTCCCTGTGAGGCGCACTACTTGGGATTAACTTGACTGCTCCAGCCAGGTGGCTCGTTGGTCTAGGGGTATGATTCCTGCTTTGGGTGCAGGAGGTCCCGGGTTCAAATCCCGGACGAGCCCTAGCGTTTTGTGCAAACTGATCGCACGTCAGTGGCTGAGTCAGCGCAAAAAGCTCGCCGTCAATATCAAATGAACTTCTTATTCGATGTGAGCAATTGACACTCTGGTCCGACGCGTTAAAAAAAAAAAAATAAAAAAAAAAAAAGTGGCTGGGGTACCTGGCTCTCACCCAGGAGGCCGGGGTTCGATTCCCGGTACCGGAAATGCGCATTTTGTTGCTCCTCTTATGCGACTTGGCCCGACTTAGCTCGACTGACGCTACGCTGACGCTTGCAGAAAACTACGTTAAGTACGATTCGTGGTAACAAGTGACGGCGAGAGCGATGCGACACCTGTCCACCTCTTATCGAGGCACCTAACTGTGGTCAACAAAGCTGGAGGACTGCAAGACATTGCCACGGGGGCTGAATGCAGCTAACCACACTGCTTAGTGTCCTAACAGCGGAGACAGGTTCAAAAAAAAAAAAAAAAAAAAAAAAAAATGGGTATAATTCCTGCTTAGGGTGCAGGAGGTCCCGGGTTCAAATCCCGGACGAGCCCTCGCGTTTTGTGCAAACTGATCGCACGTCAGTGGCTGAGTCAGCGCAAAAAGCTCGCCGTCAATATCAAACGAATTTCTTATTCGACGTGAGCAATTGACACTCTGGTCCGACGCGTGAAGGCGATTACGAAGGTTTCGGGTACAGGTGGTAGCAGATGCAATTTCCCAATCTAAAAACGAAAAAAAATTAAAAAAAAAAAAAAAAAAAAGGGGGTATGATTCCTGCTTTGGGTGCAGGAGGTCCCGGGTTCAAATCCCGGACGAGCCCTGCCATTTTGACCGTGCTGAAGAGTAGGTGGAACTCAGCCCCGGTTGCAGCTCCTCAATGAAGAGTAGACGCCTGTTATAGCACGTGGATATAACAAGAATGCGGCACCAGTAAAGTACGTAGGTGGAATTCGGTAGAAAAGCAGACGGTAATTTTGCATGCAACGGAAAACAAGGTTGTCTTTGCGGGATATGTGCACCGTGAGTGGAGATTCAGCTTAATTGTGCGACAGTCTACCCTCATCTTACTAGCGACGGCAACAACCAAGGGGTGGCATGTAAGATTGAGCGTGGCTAAGAGTTTCTCATTATTAGTTAGCATCACACTTTGACAGAGCTGTGACAAGGCGAGTAGGGTGAGCTCAGGAAAGCCAGTAGCAAGCGCACTTGAAGTAGCCCTGAAGAACCGGATTATAAATTTTGCCAGCCATAATGGAGCTAGGGGCGTTCTCAGTTACCAAATACCGGTGCAATAAGAGAGCAACAGTATTTGACCGTAAAATGACGCCCTATCCGTCTAGCATACGACATTGCTTGTCTCTGCATACGCGGACGTCAGGTCATCTCGGAAATGAAATCCGAAATATAGATTAAAATTGTTGTGTTCCCGCCCGGGATCGAACCGGGGACCTTCTGCGTGTAAAGCAGACGTGATAACCGCTACACCACGGAAACGACGGTTCTTTTCATGTACCACCCGGAGACTCGTAATAGCAACAGTTTGTCTTCTGTGTTAGCAAGGGCATCGGCTACGAGCTCCCTCCGATTCGTGAAGTTCCTGTAGTAAAAGACGTCGATGGAAACAATCCAACCGCGACAGACAGGGAGAACGCTGGCTGAGCTGCAGCCCTACATGGTGAGACCATCAAAGGTGGCGTCATTCACATGCAGTGCGTTTTCGGAACGAATAGGCTCGTTGGTCTAGGGGTATGATTCCTGCTTCGGGTGCAGGAGGTCCCGGGTTCAAATCCCGGACGAGCCCTTGCGTTTTGTACAACGGTGCGGTAACAAATCGCATGGCGGCGGCTGTTTCGCGCATTTCCAGGCCTCCAAGTCAGCGCTAAAATCCGACAACCAGTTCTGAAACCGTTTCATGTTTCATTTGAGCCATGTGCACCCTGCTGATGGAACGTTTGAAGTTGATTTAAATGGTCACAGTAGAGATCGTAGCAAGTGTCTTGCTGAGTGCGACGAAAACGGGTTTCCGCCCGCAATCGAGCCGGGGACCTTCTGCGTGTTAGGCACGGCGCCTGGGCTCGGCGGCAGCTGCTGCTCTTTCCTTCCTTACGAGATACCGTCGATTCGCGCAGTCGTTATTGCAAAAGATGTCACCAAAGGCAATCGCTTCGTTAGCGGCACGGTGCCTGGGCTCGGCGGCAGCTCTACATGGAGGCACCAGCAGCCCAGCCAGGCCGCCGCCGGCACCGGCGCGCCACAGCCCAAGGAGTCGGCGGCCGCCCTGCAATGCCCCTGCCGTTGCATATTCCACCCGCCTCATATCCTCCCCATGTCTGACTCACTACCCCAAATGACACTGCAGTGGACGTGCTTATTACTATCGCTTTTGGAAGAACCAAGGCGCAGTATTCTAGTGTCGAACCGGTACTGCAAATTGGGATTAAGCAAAAATTTATTGTGTGGTCGAGCGACAGCTTCGGCTCGCTCTTCCTACATGATCGCTTCTTGTGCGGAATAATTCCTAGCTCGCCGATGGCTTCAGAGTTGGTCTTCTCGAAGTTTTGCTTTCGCACTGCATTCCGCAATCTTTTCGTTATGAGTTGTGTGCTTCGGTTTCCCGACTTTCTTGTGTTTAGTGCGTTTGGCTTCTCTTAACCCTTAGCCACCGCTTGCCGAAATTTCCACACTATCATCTGTCGATCTGCAGAGCTCGATGAAGGCATCGCGGCCGTTCCTGAGCTCGTGGAACGGTCGAATCTGTAGTTGTTTCCAGATCTCTCCCACACAACGGCCTCCCAGAAGCTTGGATTACAGAAGTACGCCACTACTCCCAGCCGGAGATTCACGATTGAAAGCAGAATGACATGAGCTACACGCAGCTCCGATTTTTTTTTTGTGTCTGACCTACTTTGAAAGACTTTGTAGTCGATTTACTTACTACTATCGCTGTTGGAAACCAGGTGATAACCGCACAGTATTCTAGAGACGATGAGGTAATGAAAATTTAGAATAAGTAAAACAGTATCAAAAGAAGTTGTGTGGTGGAGCAGCACATGCAATTCACGCTTCCTAGATATTCGTTACTGCATAGAATAATTCTTTTGTCTGCGGCGTCTTCAGTATCCGTCTTCTGGAAATTTTGCTTGCAGTATATTGTGCAATCTTTTCGTTATGAGTTGGTGCTTGGTTTCCCGATGTTCTTTTGTTTAGTGCATTCGCCTTCTCTTAACCCTGAGAAACCACATACCGAAACTGAGGCACTGCCGGCTGTTCATAAGCAGTGCTCGATGCAGTTATTTCGCTTTTTATTCGTTGCCTTTAATATTCTTCTCATCAGTGGTGAGTGCTGCCTGCAGAAAGCGTTTATCTTGCGAATTCACGTGAAAGTTTGTGTTCCCTGTGAGGCGCACTACTTGGGATTAACTTGACTGCTCCAGCCAGGTGGCTCGTTGGTCTAGGGGTATGATTCCTGCTTTGGGTGCAGGAGGTCCCGGGTTCAAATCCCGGACGAGCCCTAGCGTTTTGTGCAAACTGATCGCACGTCAGTGGCTGAGTCAGCGCAAAAAGCTCGCCGTCAATATCAAATGAACTTCTTATTCGATGTGAGCAATTGACACTCTGGTCCGACGCGTTAAAAAAAAAAAAATAAAAAAAAAAAAAGTGGCTGGGGTACCTGGCTCTCACCCAGGAGGCCGGGGTTCGATTCCCGGTACCGGAAATGCGCATTTTGTTGCTCCTCTTATGCGACTTGGCCCGACTTAGCTCGACTGACGCTACGCTGACGCTTGCAGAAAACTACGTTAAGTACGATTCGTGGTAACAAGTGACGGCGAGAGCGATGCGACACCTGTCCACCTCTTATCGAGGCACCTAACTGTGGTCAACAAAGCTGGAGGACTGCAAGACATTGCCACGGGGGCTGAATGCAGCTAACCACACTGCTTAGTGTCCTAACAGCGGAGACAGGTTCAAAAAAAAAAAAAAAAAAAAAAAAAAAATGGGTATAATTCCTGCTTAGGGTGCAGGAGGTCCCGGGTTCAAATCCCGGACGAGCCCTCGCGTTTTGTGCAAACTGATCGCACGTCAGTGGCTGAGTCAGCGCAAAAAGCTCGCCGTCAATATCAAACGAATTTCTTATTCGACGTGAGCAATTGACACTCTGGTCCGACGCGTGAAGGCGATTACGAAGGTTTCGGGTACAGGTGGTAGCAGATGCAATTTCCCAATCTAAAAACGAAAAAAAATTAAAAAAAAAAAAAAAAAAAAAGGGGGTATGATTCCTGCTTTGGGTGCAGGAGGTCCCGGGTTCAAATCCCGGACGAGCCCTGCCATTTTGACCGTGCTGAAGAGTAGGTGGAACTCAGCCCCGGTTGCAGCTCCTCAATGAAGAGTAGACGCCTGTTATAGCACGTGGATATAACAAGAATGCGGCACCAGTAAAGTACGTAGGTGGAATTCGGTAGAAAAGCAGACGGTAATTTTGCATGCAACGGAAAACAAGGTTGTCTTTGCGGGATATGTGCACCGTGAGTGGAGATTCAGCTTAATTGTGCGACAGTCTACCCTCATCTTACTAGCGACGGCAACAACCAAGGGGTGGCATGTAAGATTGAGCGTGGCTAAGAGTTTCTCATTATTAGTTAGCATCACACTTTGACAGAGCTGTGACAAGGCGAGTAGGGTGAGCTCAGGAAAGCCAGTAGCAAGCGCACTTGAAGTAGCCCTGAAGAACCGGATTATAAATTTTGCCAGCCATAATGGAGCTAGGGGCGTTCTCAGTTACCAAATACCGGTGCAATAAGAGAGCAACAGTATTTGACCGTAAAATGACGCCCTATCCGTCTAGCATACGACATTGCTTGTCTCTGCATACGCGGACGTCAGGTCATCTCGGAAATGAAATCCGAAATATAGATTAAAATTGTTGTGTTCCCGCCCGGGATCGAACCGGGGACCTTCTGCGTGTAAAGCAGACGTGATAACCGCTACACCACGGAAACGACGGTTCTTTTCATGTACCACCCGGAGACTCGTAATAGCAACAGTTTGTCTTCTGTGTTAGCAAGGGCATCGGCTACGAGCTCCCTCCGATTCGTGAAGTTCCTGTAGTAAAAGACGTCGATGGAAACAATCCAACCGCGACAGACAGGGAGAACGCTGGCTGAGCTGCAGCCCTACATGGTGAGACCATCAAAGGTGGCGTCATTCACATGCAGTGCGTTTTCGGAACGAATAGGCTCGTTGGTCTAGGGGTATGATTCCTGCTTCGGGTGCAGGAGGTCCCGGGTTCAAATCCCGGACGAGCCCTTGCGTTTTGTACAACGGTGCGGTAACAAATCGCATGGCGGCGGCTGTTTCGCGCATTTCCAGGCCTCCAAGTCAGCGCTAAAATCCGACAACCAGTTCTGAAACCGTTTCATGTTTCATTTGAGCCATGTGCACCCTGCTGATGGAACGTTTGAAGTTGATTTAAATGGTCACAGTAGAGATCGTAGCAAGTGTCTTGCTGAGTGCGACGAAAACGGGTTTCCGCCCGCAATCGAGCCGGGGACCTTCTGCGTGTTAGGCACGGCGCCTGGGCTCGGCGGCAGCTGCTGCTCTTTCCTTCCTTACGAGATACCGTCGATTCGCGCAGTCGTTATTGCAAAAGATGTCACCAAAGGCAATCGCTTCGTTAGCGGCACGGTGCCTGGGCTCGGCGGCAGCTCTACATGGAGGCACCAGCAGCCCAGCCAGGCCGCCGCCGGCACCGGCGCGCCACAGCCCAAGGAGTCGGCGGCCGCCCTGCAATGCCCCTGCCGTTGCATATTCCACCCGCCTCATATCCTCCCCATGTCTGACTCACTACCCCAAATGACACTGCAGTGGACGTGCTTATTACTATCGCTTTTGGAAGAACCAAGGCGCAGTATTCTAGTGTCGAACCGGTACTGCAAATTGGGATTAAGCAAAAATTTATTGTGTGGTCGAGCGACAGCTTCGGCTCGCTCTTCCTACATGATCGCTTCTTGTGCGGAATAATTCCTAGCTCGCCGATGGCTTCAGAGTTGGTCTTCTCGAAGTTTTGCTTTCGCACTGCATTCCGCAATCTTTTCGTTATGAGTTGTGTGCTTCGGTTTCCCGACTTTCTTGTGTTTAGTGCGTTTGGCTTCTCTTAACCCTTAGCCACCGCTTGCCGAAATTTCCACACTATCATCTGTCGATCTGCAGAGCTCGATGAAGGCATCGCGGCCGTTCCTGAGCTCGTGGAACGGTCGAATCTGTAGTTGTTTCCAGATCTCTCCCACACAACGGCCTCCCAGAAGCTTGGATTACAGAAGTACGCCACTACTCCCAGCCGGAGATTCACGATTGAAAGCAGAATGACATGAGCTACACGCAGCTCCGATTTTTTTTTTGTGTCTGACCTACTTTGAAAGACTTTGTAGTCGATTTACTTACTACTATCGCTGTTGGAAACCAGGTGATAACCGCACAGTATTCTAGAGACGATGAGGTAATGAAAATTTAGAATAAGTAAAACAGTATCAAAAGAAGTTGTGTGGTGGAGCAGCACATGCAATTCACGCTTCCTAGATATTCGTTACTGCATAGAATAATTCTTTTGTCTGCGGCGTCTTCAGTATCCGTCTTCTGGAAATTTTGCTTGCAGTATATTGTGCAATCTTTTCGTTATGAGTTGGTGCTTGGTTTCCCGATGTTCTTTTGTTTAGTGCATTCGCCTTCTCTTAACCCTGAGAAACCACATACCGAAACTGAGGCACTGCCGGCTGTTCATAAGCAGTGCTCGATGCAGTTATTTCGCTTTTTATTCGTTGCCTTTAATATTCTTCTCATCAGTGGTGAGTGCTGCCTGCAGAAAGCGTTTATCTTGCGAATTCACGTGAAAGTTTGTGTTCCCTGTGAGGCGCACTACTTGGGATTAACTTGACTGCTCCAGCCAGGTGGCTCGTTGGTCTAGGGGTATGATTCCTGCTTTGGGTGCAGGAGGTCCCGGGTTCAAATCCCGGACGAGCCCTAGCGTTTTGTGCAAACTGATCGCACGTCAGTGGCTGAGTCAGCGCAAAAAGCTCGCCGTCAATATCAAATGAACTTCTTATTCGATGTGAGCAATTGACACTCTGGTCCGACGCGTTAAAAAAAAAAAAATAAAAAAAAAAAAAGTGGCTGGGGTACCTGGCTCTCACCCAGGAGGCCGGGGTTCGATTCCCGGTACCGGAAATGCGCATTTTGTTGCTCCTCTTATGCGACTTGGCCCGACTTAGCTCGACTGACGCTACGCTGACGCTTGCAGAAAACTACGTTAAGTACGATTCGTGGTAACAAGTGACGGCGAGAGCGATGCGACACCTGTCCACCTCTTATCGAGGCACCTAACTGTGGTCAACAAAGCTGGAGGACTGCAAGACATTGCCACGGGGGCTGAATGCAGCTAACCACACTGCTTAGTGTCCTAACAGCGGAGACAGGTTCAAAAAAAAAAAAAAAAAAAAAAAAAAAATGGGTATAATTCCTGCTTAGGGTGCAGGAGGTCCCGGGTTCAAATCCCGGACGAGCCCTCGCGTTTTGTGCAAACTGATCGCACGTCAGTGGCTGAGTCAGCGCAAAAAGCTCGCCGTCAATATCAAACGAATTTCTTATTCGACGTGAGCAATTGACACTCTGGTCCGACGCGTGAAGGCGATTACGAAGGTTTCGGGTACAGGTGGTAGCAGATGCAATTTCCCAATCTAAAAACGAAAAAAAATTAAAAAAAAAAAAAAAAAAAAAAGGGGGTATGATTCCTGCTTTGGGTGCAGGAGGTCCCGGGTTCAAATCCCGGACGAGCCCTGCCATTTTGACCGTGCTGAAGAGTAGGTGGAACTCAGCCCCGGTTGCAGCTCCTCAATGAAGAGTAGACGCCTGTTATAGCACGTGGATATAACAAGAATGCGGCACCAGTAAAGTACGTAGGTGGAATTCGGTAGAAAAGCAGACGGTAATTTTGCATGCAACGGAAAACAAGGTTGTCTTTGCGGGATATGTGCACCGTGAGTGGAGATTCAGCTTAATTGTGCGACAGTCTACCCTCATCTTACTAGCGACGGCAACAACCAAGGGGTGGCATGTAAGATTGAGCGTGGCTAAGAGTTTCTCATTATTAGTTAGCATCACACTTTGACAGAGCTGTGACAAGGCGAGTAGGGTGAGCTCAGGAAAGCCAGTAGCAAGCGCACTTGAAGTAGCCCTGAAGAACCGGATTATAAATTTTGCCAGCCATAATGGAGCTAGGGGCGTTCTCAGTTACCAAATACCGGTGCAATAAGAGAGCAACAGTATTTGACCGTAAAATGACGCCCTATCCGTCTAGCATACGACATTGCTTGTCTCTGCATACGCGGACGTCAGGTCATCTCGGAAATGAAATCCGAAATATAGATTAAAATTGTTGTGTTCCCGCCCGGGATCGAACCGGGGACCTTCTGCGTGTAAAGCAGACGTGATAACCGCTACACCACGGAAACGACGGTTCTTTTCATGTACCACCCGGAGACTCGTAATAGCAACAGTTTGTCTTCTGTGTTAGCAAGGGCATCGGCTACGAGCTCCCTCCGATTCGTGAAGTTCCTGTAGTAAAAGACGTCGATGGAAACAATCCAACCGCGACAGACAGGGAGAACGCTGGCTGAGCTGCAGCCCTACATGGTGAGACCATCAAAGGTGGCGTCATTCACATGCAGTGCGTTTTCGGAACGAATAGGCTCGTTGGTCTAGGGGTATGATTCCTGCTTCGGGTGCAGGAGGTCCCGGGTTCAAATCCCGGACGAGCCCTTGCGTTTTGTACAACGGTGCGGTAACAAATCGCATGGCGGCGGCTGTTTCGCGCATTTCCAGGCCTCCAAGTCAGCGCTAAAATCCGACAACCAGTTCTGAAACCGTTTCATGTTTCATTTGAGCCATGTGCACCCTGCTGATGGAACGTTTGAAGTTGATTTAAATGGTCACAGTAGAGATCGTAGCAAGTGTCTTGCTGAGTGCGACGAAAACGGGTTTCCGCCCGCAATCGAGCCGGGGACCTTCTGCGTGTTAGGCACGGCGCCTGGGCTCGGCGGCAGCTGCTGCTCTTTCCTTCCTTACGAGATACCGTCGATTCGCGCAGTCGTTATTGCAAAAGATGTCACCAAAGGCAATCGCTTCGTTAGCGGCACGGTGCCTGGGCTCGGCGGCAGCTCTACATGGAGGCACCAGCAGCCCAGCCAGGCCGCCGCCGGCACCGGCGCGCCACAGCCCAAGGAGTCGGCGGCCGCCCTGCAATGCCCCTGCCGTTGCATATTCCACCCGCCTCATATCCTCCCCATGTCTGACTCACTACCCCAAATGACACTGCAGTGGACGTGCTTATTACTATCGCTTTTGGAAGAACCAAGGCGCAGTATTCTAGTGTCGAACCGGTACTGCAAATTGGGATTAAGCAAAAATTTATTGTGTGGTCGAGCGACAGCTTCGGCTCGCTCTTCCTACATGATCGCTTCTTGTGCGGAATAATTCCTAGCTCGCCGATGGCTTCAGAGTTGGTCTTCTCGAAGTTTTGCTTTCGCACTGCATTCCGCAATCTTTTCGTTATGAGTTGTGTGCTTCGGTTTCCCGACTTTCTTGTGTTTAGTGCGTTTGGCTTCTCTTAACCCTTAGCCACCGCTTGCCGAAATTTCCACACTATCATCTGTCGATCTGCAGAGCTCGATGAAGGCATCGCGGCCGTTCCTGAGCTCGTGGAACGGTCGAATCTGTAGTTGTTTCCAGATCTCTCCCACACAACGGCCTCCCAGAAGCTTGGATTACAGAAGTACGCCACTACTCCCAGCCGGAGATTCACGATTGAAAGCAGAATGACATGAGCTACACGCAGCTCCGATTTTTTTTTTGTGTCTGACCTACTTTGAAAGACTTTGTAGTCGATTTACTTACTACTATCGCTGTTGGAAACCAGGTGATAACCGCACAGTATTCTAGAGACGATGAGGTAATGAAAATTTAGAATAAGTAAAACAGTATCAAAAGAAGTTGTGTGGTGGAGCAGCACATGCAATTCACGCTTCCTAGATATTCGTTACTGCATAGAATAATTCTTTTGTCTGCGGCGTCTTCAGTATCCGTCTTCTGGAAATTTTGCTTGCAGTATATTGTGCAATCTTTTCGTTATGAGTTGGTGCTTGGTTTCCCGATGTTCTTTTGTTTAGTGCATTCGCCTTCTCTTAACCCTGAGAAACCACATACCGAAACTGAGGCACTGCCGGCTGTTCATAAGCAGTGCTCGATGCAGTTATTTCGCTTTTTATTCGTTGCCTTTAATATTCTTCTCATCAGTGGTGAGTGCTGCCTGCAGAAAGCGTTTATCTTGCGAATTCACGTGAAAGTTTGTGTTCCCTGTGAGGCGCACTACTTGGGATTAACTTGACTGCTCCAGCCAGGTGGCTCGTTGGTCTAGGGGTATGATTCCTGCTTTGGGTGCAGGAGGTCCCGGGTTCAAATCCCGGACGAGCCCTAGCGTTTTGTGCAAACTGATCGCACGTCAGTGGCTGAGTCAGCGCAAAAAGCTCGCCGTCAATATCAAATGAACTTCTTATTCGATGTGAGCAATTGACACTCTGGTCCGACGCGTTAAAAAAAAAAAAAAAAAAAAAAAAAAAGTGGCTGGGGTACCTGGCTCTCACCCAGGAGGCCGGGGTTCGATTCCCGGTACCGGAAATGCGCATTTTGTTGCTCCTCTTATGCGACTTGGCCCGACTTAGCTCGACTGACGCTACGCTGACGCTTGCAGAAAACTACGTTAAGTACGATTCGTGGTAACAAGTGACGGCGAGAGCGATGCGACACCTGTCCACCTCTTATCGAGGCACCTAACTGTGGTCAACAAAGCTGGAGGACTGCAAGACATTGCCACGGGGGCTGAATGCAGCTAACCACACTGCTTAGTGTCCTAACAGCGGAGACAGGTTCAAAAAAAAAAAAAAAAAAAAAAAAAATGGGTATAATTCCTGCTTAGGGTGCAGGAGGTCCCGGGTTCAAATCCCGGACGAGCCCTCGCGTTTTGTGCAAACTGATCGCACGTCAGTGGCTGAGTCAGCGCAAAAAGCTCGCCGTCAATATCAAACGAATTTCTTATTCGACGTGAGCAATTGACACTCTGGTCCGACGCGTGAAGGCGATTACGAAGGTTTCGGGTACAGGTGGTAGCAGATGCAATTTCCCAATCTAAAAACGAAAAAAAATTAAAAAAAAAAAAAAAAAAAAAGGGGGTATGATTCCTGCTTTGGGTGCAGGAGGTCCCGGGTTCAAATCCCGGACGAGCCCTGCCATTTTGACCGTGCTGAAGAGTAGGTGGAACTCAGCCCCGGTTGCAGCTCCTCAATGAAGAGTAGACGCCTGTTATAGCACGTGGATATAACAAGAATGCGGCACCAGTAAAGTACGTAGGTGGAATTCGGTAGAAAAGCAGACGGTAATTTTGCATGCAACGGAAAACAAGGTTGTCTTTGCGGGATATGTGCACCGTGAGTGGAGATTCAGCTTAATTGTGCGACAGTCTACCCTCATCTTACTAGCGACGGCAACAACCAAGGGGTGGCATGTAAGATTGAGCGTGGCTAAGAGTTTCTCATTATTAGTTAGCATCACACTTTGACAGAGCTGTGACAAGGCGAGTAGGGTGAGCTCAGGAAAGCCAGTAGCAAGCGCACTTGAAGTAGCCCTGAAGAACCGGATTATAAATTTTGCCAGCCATAATGGAGCTAGGGGCGTTCTCAGTTACCAAATACCGGTGCAATAAGAGAGCAACAGTATTTGACCGTAAAATGACGCCCTATCCGTCTAGCATACGACATTGCTTGTCTCTGCATACGCGGACGTCAGGTCATCTCGGAAATGAAATCCGAAATATAGATTAAAATTGTTGTGTTCCCGCCCGGGATCGAACCGGGGACCTTCTGCGTGTAAAGCAGACGTGATAACCGCTACACCACGGAAACGACGGTTCTTTTCATGTACCACCCGGAGACTCGTAATAGCAACAGTTTGTCTTCTGTGTTAGCAAGGGCATCGGCTACGAGCTCCCTCCGATTCGTGAAGTTCCTGTAGTAAAAGACGTCGATGGAAACAATCCAACCGCGACAGACAGGGAGAACGCTGGCTGAGCTGCAGCCCTACATGGTGAGACCATCAAAGGTGGCGTCATTCACATGCAGTGCGTTTTCGGAACGAATAGGCTCGTTGGTCTAGGGGTATGATTCCTGCTTCGGGTGCAGGAGGTCCCGGGTTCAAATCCCGGACGAGCCCTTGCGTTTTGTACAACGGTGCGGTAACAAATCGCATGGCGGCGGCTGTTTCGCGCATTTCCAGG
The DNA here is from genome assembly GCF_021461385.2 of Schistocerca piceifrons. Classification (NCBI taxonomy): domain Eukaryota; kingdom Metazoa; phylum Arthropoda; class Insecta; order Orthoptera; family Acrididae; genus Schistocerca; species Schistocerca piceifrons. Next base: position 16,466 of record NW_025728896.1, read on the forward strand.
CCTCCAAGTCAGCGCTAAAATCCGACAACCAGTTCTGAAACCGTTTCATGTTTCATTTGAGCCATGTGCACCCTGCTGATGGAACGTTTGAAGTTGATTTAAATGGTCACAGTAGAGATCGTAGCAAGTGTCTTGCTGAGTGCGACGAAAACGGGTTTCCGCCCGCAATCGAGCCGGGGACCTTCGGCGTGTTAGGCACGGCGCCTGGGCTCGGCGGCAGCTGCTGCTCTTTCCTTCCTTACGAGATACCGTCGATTCGCGCAGTCGTTATTGCAAAAGATGTCACCAAAGGCAATCGCTTCGTTAGCGGCACGGTGCCTGGGCTCGGCGGCAGCTCTACATGGAGGCACCAGCAGCCCAGCCAGGCCGCCGCCGGCACCGGCGCGCCACAGCCCAAGGAGTCGGCGGCCGCCCTGCAATGCCCCTGCCGTTGCATATTCCACCCGCCTCATATCCTCCCCATGTCTGACTCACTACCCCAAATGACACTGCAGTGGACGTGCTTATTACTATCGCTTTTGGAAGAACCAAGGCGCAGTATTCTAGTGTCGAACCGGTACTGCAAATTGGGATTAAGCAAAAATTTATTGTGTGGTCGAGCGACAGCTTCGGCTCGCTCTTCCTACATGATCGCTTCTTGTGCGGAATAATTCCTAGCTCGCCGATGGCTTCAGAGTTGGTCTTCTCGAAGTTTTGCTTTCGCACTGCATTCCGCAATCTTTTCGTTATGAGTTGTGTGCTTCGGTTTCCCGACTTTCTTGTGTTTAGTGCGTTTGGCTTCTCTTAACCCTTAGCCACCGCTTGCCGAAATTTCCACACTATCATCTGTCGATCTGCAGAGCTCGATGAAGGCATCGCGGCCGTTCCTGAGCTCGTGGAACGGTCGAATCTGTAGTTGTTTCCAGATCTCTCCCACACAACGGCCTCCCAGAAGCTTGGATTACAGAAGTACGCCACTACTCCCAGCCGGAGATTCACGATTGAAAGCAGAATGACATGAGCTACACGCAGCTCCGATTTTTTTTTTGTGTCTGACCTACTTTGAAAGACTTTGTAGTCGATTTACTTACTACTATCGCTGTTGGAAACCAGGTGATAACCGCACAGTATTCTAGAGACGATGAGGTAATGAAAATTTAGAATAAGTAAAACAGTATCAAAAGAAGTTGTGTGGTGGAGCAGCACATGCAATTCACGCTTCCTAGATATTCGTTACTGCATAGAATAATTCTTTTGTCTGCGGCGTCTTCAGTATCCGTCTTCTGGAAATTTTGCTTGCAGTATATTGTGCAATCTTTTCGTTATGAGTTGGTGCTTGGTTTCCCGATGTTCTTTTGTTTAGTGCATTCGCCTTCTCTTAACCCTGAGAAACCACATACCGAAACTGAGGCACTGCCGGCTGTTCATAAGCAGTGCTCGATGCAGTTATTTCGCTTTTTATTCGTTGCCTTTAATATTCTTCTCATCAGTGGTGAGTGCTGCCTGCAGAAAGCGTTTATCTTGCGAATTCACGTGAAAGTTTGTGTTCCCTGTGAGGCGCACTACTTGGGATTAACTTGACTGCTCCAGCCAGGTGGCTCGTTGGTCTAGGGGTATGATTCCTGCTTTGGGTGCAGGAGGTCCCGGGTTCAAATCCCGGACGAGCCCTAGCGTTTTGTGCAAACTGATCGCACGTCAGTGGCTGAGTCAGCGCAAAAAGCTCGCCGTCAATATCAAATGAACTTCTTATTCGATGTGAGCAATTGACACTCTGGTCCGACGCGTTAAAAAAAAAAAAAAAAAAAAAAAAAAAGTGGCTGGGGTACCTGGCTCTCACCCAGGAGGCCGGGGTTCGATTCCCGGTACCGGAAATGCGCATTTTGTTGCTCCTCTTATGCGACTTGGCCCGACTTAGCTCGACTGACGCTACGCTGACGCTTGCAGAAAACTACGTTAAGTACGATTCGTGGTAACAAGTGACGGCGAGAGCGATGCGACACCTGTCCACCTCTTATCGAGGCACCTAACTGTGGTCAACAAAGCTGGAGGACTGCAAGACATTGCCACGGGGGCTGAATGCAGCTAACCACACTGCTTAGTGTCCTAACAGCGGAGACAGGTTCAAAAAAAAAAAAAAAAAAAAAAAAAATGGGTATAATTCCTGCTTAGGGTGCAGGAGGTCCCGGGTTCAAATCCCGGACGAGCCCTCGCGTTTTGTGCAAACTGATCGCACGTCAGTGGCTGAGTCAGCGCAAAAAGCTCGCCGTCAATATCAAACGAATTTCTTATTCGACGTGAGCAATTGACACTCTGGTCCGACGCGTGAAGGCGATTACGAAGGTTTCGGGTACAGGTGGTAGCAGATGCAATTTCCCAATCTAAAAACGAAAAAAAATTAAAAAAAAAAAAAAAAAAAAAAAGGGGGTATGATTCCTGCTTTGGGTGCAGGAGGTCCCGGGTTCAAATCCCGGACGAGCCCTGCCATTTTGACCGTGCTGAAGAGTAGGTGGAACTCAGCCCCGGTTGCAGCTCCTCAATGAAGAGTAGACGCCTGTTATAGCACGTGGATATAACAAGAATGCGGCACCAGTAAAGTACGTAGGTGGAATTCGGTAGAAAAGCAGACGGTAATTTTGCATGCAACGGAAAACAAGGTTGTCTTTGCGGGATATGTGCACCGTGAGTGGAGATTCAGCTTAATTGTGCGACAGTCTACCCTCATCTTACTAGCGACGGCAACAACCAAGGGGTGGCATGTAAGATTGAGCGTGGCTAAGAGTTTCTCATTATTAGTTAGCATCACACTTTGACAGAGCTGTGACAAGGCGAGTAGGGTGAGCTCAGGAAAGCCAGTAGCAAGCGCACTTGAAGTAGCCCTGAAGAACCGGATTATAAATTTTGCCAGCCATAATGGAGCTAGGGGCGTTCTCAGTTACCAAATACCGGTGCAATAAGAGAGCAACAGTATTTGACCGTAAAATGACGCCCTATCCGTCTAGCATACGACATTGCTTGTCTCTGCATACGCGGACGTCAGGTCATCTCGGAAATGAAATCCGAAATATAGATTAAAATTGTTGTGTTCCCGCCCGGGATCGAACCGGGGACCTTCTGCGTGTAAAGCAGACGTGATAACCGCTACACCACGGAAACGACGGTTCTTTTCATGTACCACCCGGAGACTCGTAATAGCAACAGTTTGTCTTCTGTGTTAGCAAGGGCATCGGCTACGAGCTCCCTCCGATTCGTGAAGTTCCTGTAGTAAAAGACGTCGATGGAAACAATCCAACCGCGACAGACAGGGAGAACGCTGGCTGAGCTGCAGCCCTACATGGTGAGACCATCAAAGGTGGCGTCATTCACATGCAGTGCGTTTTCGGAACGAATAGGCTCGTTGGTCTAGGGGTATGATTCCTGCTTCGGGTGCAGGAGGTCCCGGGTTCAAATCCCGGACGAGCCCTTGCGTTTTGTACAACGGTGCGGTAACAAATCGCATGGCGGCGGCTGTTTCGCGCATTTCCAGGCCTCCAAGTCAGCGCTAAAATCCGACAACCAGTTCTGAAACCGTTTCATGTTTCATTTGAGCCATGTGCACCCTGCTGATGGAACGTTTGAAGTTGATTTAAATGGTCACAGTAGAGATCGTAGCAAGTGTCTTGCTGAGTGCGACGAAAACGGGTTTCCGCCCGCAATCGAGCCGGGGACCTTCTGCGTGTTAGGCACGGCGCCTGGGCTCGGCGGCAGCTGCTGCTCTTTCCTTCCTTACGAGATACCGTCGATTCGCGCAGTCGTTATTGCAAAAGATGTCACCAAAGGCAATCGCTTCGTTAGCGGCACGGTGCCTGGGCTCGGCGGCAGCTCTACATGGAGGCACCAGCAGCCCAGCCAGGCCGCCGCCGGCACCGGCGCGCCACAGCCCAAGGAGTCGGCGGCCGCCCTGCAATGCCCCTGCCGTTGCATATTCCACCCGCCTCATATCCTCCCCATGTCTGACTCACTACCCCAAATGACACTGCAGTGGACGTGCTTATTACTATCGCTTTTGGAAGAACCAAGGCGCAGTATTCTAGTGTCGAACCGGTACTGCAAATTGGGATTAAGCAAAAATTTATTGTGTGGTCGAGCGACAGCTTCGGCTCGCTCTTCCTACATGATCGCTTCTTGTGCGGAATAATTCCTAGCTCGCCGATGGCTTCAGAGTTGGTCTTCTCGAAGTTTTGCTTTCGCACTGCATTCCGCAATCTTTTCGTTATGAGTTGTGTGCTTCGGTTTCCCGACTTTCTTGTGTTTAGTGCGTTTGGCTTCTCTTAACCCTTAGCCACCGCTTGCCGAAATTTCCACACTATCATCTGTCGATCTGCAGAGCTCGATGAAGGCATCGCGGCCGTTCCTGAGCTCGTGGAACGGTCGAATCTGTAGTTGTTTCCAGATCTCTCCCACACAACGGCCTCCCAGAAGCTTGGATTACAGAAGTACGCCACTACTCCCAGCCGGAGATTCACGATTGAAAGCAGAATGACATGAGCTACACGCAGCTCCGATTTTTTTTTTGTGTCTGACCTACTTTGAAAGACTTTGTAGTCGATTTACTTACTACTATCGCTGTTGGAAACCAGGTGATAACCGCACAGTATTCTAGAGACGATGAGGTAATGAAAATTTAGAATAAGTAAAACAGTATCAAAAGAAGTTGTGTGGTGGAGCAGCACATGCAATTCACGCTTCCTAGATATTCGTTACTGCATAGAATAATTCTTTTGTCTGCGGCGTCTTCAGTATCCGTCTTCTGGAAATTTTGCTTGCAGTATATTGTGCAATCTTTTCGTTATGAGTTGGTGCTTGGTTTCCCGATGTTCTTTTGTTTAGTGCATTCGCCTTCTCTTAACCCTGAGAAACCACATACCGAAACTGAGGCACTGCCGGCTGTTCATAAGCAGTGCTCGATGCAGTTATTTCGCTTTTTATTCGTTGCCTTTAATATTCTTCTCATCAGTGGTGAGTGCTGCCTGCAGAAAGCGTTTATCTTGCGAATTCACGTGAAAGTTTGTGTTCCCTGTGAGGCGCACTACTTGGGATTAACTTGACTGCTCCAGCCAGGTGGCTCGTTGGTCTAGGGGTATGATTCCTGCTTTGGGTGCAGGAGGTCCCGGGTTCAAATCCCGGACGAGCCCTAGCGTTTTGTGCAAACTGATCGCACGTCAGTGGCTGAGTCAGCGCAAAAAGCTCGCCGTCAATATCAAATGAACTTCTTATTCGATGTGAGCAATTGACACTCTGGTCCGACGCGTTAAAAAAAAAAAAATAAAAAAAAAAAAAGTGGCTGGGGTACCTGGCTCTCACCCAGGAGGCCGGGGTTCGATTCCCGGTACCGGAAATGCGCATTTTGTTGCTCCTCTTATGCGACTTGGCCCGACTTAGCTCGACTGACGCTACGCTGACGCTTGCAGAAAACTACGTTAAGTACGATTCGTGGTAACAAGTGACGGCGAGAGCGATGCGACACCTGTCCACCTCTTATCGAGGCACCTAACTGTGGTCAACAAAGCTGGAGGACTGCAAGACATTGCCACGGGGGCTGAATGCAGCTAACCACACTGCTTAGTGTCCTAACAGCGGAGACAGGTTCAAAAAAAAAAAAAAAAAAAAAAAAAAAATGGGTATAATTCCTGCTTAGGGTGCAGGAGGTCCCGGGTTCAAATCCCGGACGAGCCCTCGCGTTTTGTGCAAACTGATCGCACGTCAGTGGCTGAGTCAGCGCAAAAAGCTCGCCGTCAATATCAAACGAATTTCTTATTCGACGTGAGCAATTGACACTCTGGTCCGACGCGTGAAGGCGATTACGAAGGTTTCGGGTACAGGTGGTAGCAGATGCAATTTCCCAATCTAAAAACGAAAAAAAATTAAAAAAAAAAAAAAAAAAAAAAAAGGGGGTATGATTCCTGCTTTGGGTGCAGGAGGTCCCGGGTTCAAATCCCGGACGAGCCCTGCCATTTTGACCGTGCTGAAGAGTAGGTGGAACTCAGCCCCGGTTGCAGCTCCTCAATGAAGAGTAGACGCCTGTTATAGCACGTGGATATAACAAGAATGCGGCACCAGTAAAGTACGTAGGTGGAATTCGGTAGAAAAGCAGACGGTAATTTTGCATGCAACGGAAAACAAGGTTGTCTTTGCGGGATATGTGCACCGTGAGTGGAGATTCAGCTTAATTGTGCGACAGTCTACCCTCATCTTACTAGCGACGGCAACAACCAAGGGGTGGCATGTAAGATTGAGCGTGGCTAAGAGTTTCTCATTATTAGTTAGCATCACACTTTGACAGAGCTGTGACAAGGCGAGTAGGGTGAGCTCAGGAAAGCCAGTAGCAAGCGCACTTGAAGTAGCCCTGAAGAACCGGATTATAAATTTTGCCAGCCATAATGGAGCTAGGGGCGTTCTCAGTTACCAAATACCGGTGCAATAAGAGAGCAACAGTATTTGACCGTAAAATGACGCCCTATCCGTCTAGCATACGACATTGCTTGTCTCTGCATACGCGGACGTCAGGTCATCTCGGAAATGAAATCCGAAATATAGATTAAAATTGTTGTGTTCCCGCCCGGGATCGAACCGGGGACCTTCTGCGTGTAAAGCAGACGTGATAACCGCTACACCACGGAAACGACGGTTCTTTTCATGTACCACCCGGAGACTCGTAATAGCAACAGTTTGTCTTCTGTGTTAGCAAGGGCATCGGCTACGAGCTCCCTCCGATTCGTGAAGTTCCTGTAGTAAAAGACGTCGATGGAAACAATCCAACCGCGACAGACAGGGAGAACGCTGGCTGAGCTGCAGCCCTACATGGTGAGACCATCAAAGGTGGCGTCATTCACATGCAGTGCGTTTTCGGAACGAATAGGCTCGTTGGTCTAGGGGTATGATTCCTGCTTCGGGTGCAGGAGGTCCCGGGTTCAAATCCCGGACGAGCCCTTGCGTTTTGTACAACGGTGCGGTAACAAATCGCATGGCGGCGGCTGTTTCGCGCATTTCCAGGCCTCCAAGTCAGCGCTAAAATCCGACAACCAGTTCTGAAACCGTTTCATGTTTCATTTGAGCCATGTGCACCCTGCTGATGGAACGTTTGAAGTTGATTTAAATGGTCACAGTAGAGATCGTAGCAAGTGTCTTGCTGAGTGCGACGAAAACGGGTTTCCGCCCGCAATCGAGCCGGGGACCTTCTGCGTGTTAGGCACGGCGCCTGGGCTCGGCGGCAGCTGCTGCTCTTTCCTTCCTTACGAGATACCGTCGATTCGCGCAGTCGTTATTGCAAAAGATGTCACCAAAGGCAATCGCTTCGTTAGCGGCACGGTGCCTGGGCTCGGCGGCAGCTCTACATGGAGGCACCAGCAGCCCAGCCAGGCCGCCGCCGGCACCGGCGCGCCACAGCCCAAGGAGTCGGCGGCCGCCCTGCAATGCCCCTGCCGTTGCATATTCCACCCGCCTCATATCCTCCCCATGTCTGACTCACTACCCCAAATGACACTGCAGTGGACGTGCTTATTACTATCGCTTTTGGAAGAACCAAGGCGCAGTATTCTAGTGTCGAACCGGTACTGCAAATTGGGATTAAGCAAAAATTTATTGTGTGGTCGAGCGACAGCTTCGGCTCGCTCTTCCTACATGATCGCTTCTTGTGCGGAATAATTCCTAGCTCGCCGATGGCTTCAGAGTTGGTCTTCTCGAAGTTTTGCTTTCGCACTGCATTCCGCAATCTTTTCGTTATGAGTTGTGTGCTTCGGTTTCCCGACTTTCTTGTGTTTAGTGCGTTTGGCTTCTCTTAACCCTTAGCCACCGCTTGCCGAAATTTCCACACTATCATCTGTCGATCTGCAGAGCTCGATGAAGGCATCGCGGCCGTTCCTGAGCTCGTGGAACGGTCGAATCTGTAGTTGTTTCCAGATCTCTCCCACACAACGGCCTCCCAGAAGCTTGGATTACAGAAGTACGCCACTACTCCCAGCCGGAGATTCACGATTGAAAGCAGAATGACATGAGCTACACGCAGCTCCGATTTTTTTTTTGTGTCTGACCTACTTTGAAAGACTTTGTAGTCGATTTACTTACTACTATCGCTGTTGGAAACCAGGTGATAACCGCACAGTATTCTAGAGACGATGAGGTAATGAAAATTTAGAATAAGTAAAACAGTATCAAAAGAAGTTGTGTGGTGGAGCAGCACATGCAATTCACGCTTCCTAGATATTCGTTACTGCATAGAATAATTCTTTTGTCTGCGGCGTCTTCAGTATCCGTCTTCTGGAAATTTTGCTTGCAGTATATTGTGCAATCTTTTCGTTATGAGTTGGTGCTTGGTTTCCCGATGTTCTTTTGTTTAGTGCATTCGCCTTCTCTTAACCCTGAGAAACCACATACCGAAACTGAGGCACTGCCGGCTGTTCATAAGCAGTGCTCGATGCAGTTATTTCGCTTTTTATTCGTTGCCTTTAATATTCTTCTCATCAGTGGTGAGTGCTGCCTGCAGAAAGCGTTTATCTTGCGAATTCACGTGAAAGTTTGTGTTCCCTGTGAGGCGCACTACTTGGGATTAACTTGACTGCTCCAGCCAGGTGGCTCGTTGGTCTAGGGGTATGATTCCTGCTTTGGGTGCAGGAGGTCCCGGGTTCAAATCCCGGACGAGCCCTAGCGTTTTGTGCAAACTGATCGCACGTCAGTGGCTGAGTCAGCGCAAAAAGCTCGCCGTCAATATCAAATGAACTTCTTATTCGATGTGAGCAATTGACACTCTGGTCCGACGCGTTAAAAAAAAAAAAATAAAAAAAAAAAAAGTGGCTGGGGTACCTGGCTCTCACCCAGGAGGCCGGGGTTCGATTCCCGGTACCGGAAATGCGCATTTTGTTGCTCCTCTTATGCGACTTGGCCCGACTTAGCTCGACTGACGCTACGCTGACGCTTGCAGAAAACTACGTTAAGTACGATTCGTGGTAACAAGTGACGGCGAGAGCGATGCGACACCTGTCCACCTCTTATCGAGGCACCTAACTGTGGTCAACAAAGCTGGAGGACTGCAAGACATTGCCACGGGGGCTGAATGCAGCTAACCACACTGCTTAGTGTCCTAACAGCGGAGACAGGTTCAAAAAAAAAAAAAAAAAAAAAAAAAATGGGTATAATTCCTGCTTAGGGTGCAGGAGGTCCCGGGTTCAAATCCCGGACGAGCCCTCGCGTTTTGTGCAAACTGATCGCACGTCAGTGGCTGAGTCAGCGCAAAAAGCTCGCCGTCAATATCAAACGAATTTCTTATTCGACGTGAGCAATTGACACTCTGGTCCGACGCGTGAAGGCGATTACGAAGGTTTCGGGTACAGGTGGTAGCAGATGCAATTTCCCAATCTAAAAACGAAAAAAAATTAAAAAAAAAAAAAAAAAAAAAAAAGGGGGTATGATTCCTGCTTTGGGTGCAGGAGGTCCCGGGTTCAAATCCCGGACGAGCCCTGCCATTTTGACCGTGCTGAAGAGTAGGTGGAACTCAGCCCCGGTTGCAGCTCCTCAATGAAGAGTAGACGCCTGTTATAGCACGTGGATATAACAAGAATGCGGCACCAGTAAAGTACGTAGGTGGAATTCGGTAGAAAAGCAGACGGTAATTTTGCATGCAACGGAAAACAAGGTTGTCTTTGCGGGATATGTGCACCGTGAGTGGAGATTCAGCTTAATTGTGCGACAGTCTACCCTCATCTTACTAGCGACGGCAACAACCAAGGGGTGGCATGTAAGATTGAGCGTGGCTAAGAGTTTCTCATTATTAGTTAGCATCACACTTTGACAGAGCTGTGACAAGGCGAGTAGGGTGAGCTCAGGAAAGCCAGTAGCAAGCGCACTTGAAGTAGCCCTGAAGAACCGGATTATAAATTTTGCCAGCCATAATGGAGCTAGGGGCGTTCTCAGTTACCAAATACCGGTGCAATAAGAGAGCAACAGTATTTGACCGTAAAATGACGCCCTATCCGTCTAGCATACGACATTGCTTGTCTCTGCATACGCGGACGTCAGGTCATCTCGGAAATGAAATCCGAAATATAGATTAAAATTGTTGTGTTCCCGCCCGGGATCGAACCGGGGACCTTCTGCGTGTAAAGCAGACGTGATAACCGCTACACCACGGAAACGACGGTTCTTTTCATGTACCACCCGGAGACTCGTAATAGCAACAGTTTGTCTTCTGTGTTAGCAAGGGCATCGGCTACGAGCTCCCTCCGATTCGTGAAGTTCCTGTAGTAAAAGACGTCGATGGAAACAATCCAACCGCGACAGACAGGGAGAACGCTGGCTGAGCTGCAGCCCTACATGGTGAGACCATCAAAGGTGGCGTCATTCACATGCAGTGCGTTTTCGGAACGAATAGGCTCGTTGGTCTAGGGGTATGATTCCTGCTTCGGGTGCAGGAGGTCCCGGGTTCAAATCCCGGACGAGCCCTTGCGTTTTGTACAACGGTGCGGTAACAAATCGCATGGCGGCGGCTGTTTCGCGCATTTCCAGGCCTCCAAGTCAGCGCTAAAATCCGACAACCAGTTCTGAAACCGTTTCATGTTTCATTTGAGCCATGTGCACCCTGCTGATGGAACGTTTGAAGTTGATTTAAATGGTCACAGTAGAGATCGTAGCAAGTGTCTTGCTGAGTGCGACGAAAACGGGTTTCCGCCCGCAATCGAGCCGGGGACCTTCTGCGTGTTAGGCACGGCGCCTGGGCTCGGCGGCAGCTGCTGCTCTTTCCTTCCTTACGAGATACCGTCGATTCGCGCAGTCGTTATTGCAAAAGATGTCACCAAAGGCAATCGCTTCGTTAGCGGCACGGTGCCTGGGCTCGGCGGCAGCTCTACATGGAGGCACCAGCAGCCCAGCCAGGCCGCCGCCGGCACCGGCGCGCCACAGCCCAAGGAGTCGGCGGCCGCCCTGCAATGCCCCTGCCGTTGCATATTCCACCCGCCTCATATCCTCCCCATGTCTGACTCACTACCCCAAATGACACTGCAGTGGACGTGCTTATTACTATCGCTTTTGGAAGAACCAAGGCGCAGTATTCTAGTGTCGAACCGGTACTGCAAATTGGGATTAAGCAAAAATTTATTGTGTGGTCGAGCGACAGCTTCGGCTCGCTCTTCCTACATGATCGCTTCTTGTGCGGAATAATTCCTAGCTCGCCGATGGCTTCAGAGTTGGTCTTCTCGAAGTTTTGCTTTCGCACTGCATTCCGCAATCTTTTCGTTATGAGTTGTGTGCTTCGGTTTCCCGACTTTCTTGTGTTTAGTGCGTTTGGCTTCTCTTAACCCTTAGCCACCGCTTGCCGAAATTTCCACACTATCATCTGTCGATCTGCAGAGCTCGATGAAGGCATCGCGGCCGTTCCTGAGCTCGTGGAACGGTCGAATCTGTAGTTGTTTCCAGATCTCTCCCACACAACGGCCTCCCAGAAGCTTGGATTACAGAAGTACGCCACTACTCCCAGCCGGAGATTCACGATTGAAAGCAGAATGACATGAGCTACACGCAGCTCCGATTTTTTTTTTGTGTCTGACCTACTTTGAAAGACTTTGTAGTCGATTTACTTACTACTATCGCTGTTGGAAACCAGGTGATAACCGCACAGTATTCTAGAGACGATGAGGTAATGAAAATTTAGAATAAGTAAAACAGTATCAAAAGAAGTTGTGTGGTGGAGCAGCACATGCAATTCACGCTTCCTAGATATTCGTTACTGCATAGAATAATTCTTTTGTCTGCGGCGTCTTCAGTATCCGTCTTCTGGAAATTTTGCTTGCAGTATATTGTGCAATCTTTTCGTTATGAGTTGGTGCTTGGTTTCCCGATGTTCTTTTGTTTAGTGCATTCGCCTTCTCTTAACCCTGAGAAACCACATACCGAAACTGAGGCACTGCCGGCTGTTCATAAGCAGTGCTCGATGCAGTTATTTCGCTTTTTATTCGTTGCCTTTAATATTCTTCTCATCAGTGGTGAGTGCTGCCTGCAGAAAGCGTTTATCTTGCGAATTCACGTGAAAGTTTGTGTTCCCTGTGAGGCGCACTACTTGGGATTAACTTGACTGCTCCAGCCAGGTGGCTCGTTGGTCTAGGGGTATGATTCGTGCTTAGGGTGCAGGAGGTCCCGGGTTCAAATCCCGGACGAGCCCTCGCGTTTTGTGCAAACTGATCGCACGTCAGTGGCTGAGTCAGCGCAAAAAGCTCGCCGTCAATATCAAACGAATTTCTTATTCGACGTGAGCAATTGACACTCTGGTCCGACGCGTGAAGGCGATTACGAAGGTTTCGGGTACAGGTGGTAGCAGATGCAATTTCCCAATCTAAAAACGAAAAGAAATTAAAAAAAAAAAAAAAAAAAGGGGGTATGATTCCTGCTTTGGGTGCAGGAGGTCCCGGGTTCAAATCCCGGACGAGCCCTGCCATTTTGACCGTGCTGAAGAGTAGGTGGAACTCAGCCCCGGTTGCAGCTCCTCAATGAAGAGTAGACGCCTGTTATAGCACGTGGATATAACAAGAATGCGGCACCAGTAAAGTACGTAGGTGGAATTCGGTAGAAAAGCAGACGGTAATTTTGCATGCAACGGAAAACAAGGTTGTCTTTGCGGGATATGTGCACCGTGAGTGGAGATTCAGCTTAATTGTGCGACAGTCTACCCTCATCTTACTAGCGACGGCAACAACCAAGGGGTGGCATGTAAGATTGAGCGTGGCTAAGAGTTTCTCATTATTAGTTAGCATCACACTTTGACAGAGCTGTGACAAGGCGAGTAGGGTGAGCTCAGGAAAGCCAGTAGCAAGCGCACTTGAAGTAGCCCTGAAGAACCGGATTATAAATTTTGCCAGCCATAATGGAGCTAGGGGCGTTCTCAGTTACCAAATACCGGTGCAATAAGAGAGCAACAGTATTTGACCGTAAAATGACGCCCTATCCGTCTAGCATACGACATTGCTTGTCTCTGCATACGCGGACGTCAGGTCATCTCGGAAATGAAATCCGAAATATAGATTAAAATTGTTGTGTTCCCGCCCGGGATCGAACCGGGGACCTTCTGCGTGTAAAGCAGACGTCATAACCGCTACACCACGGAAACGACGGTTGTTTTCATGTACCACCCGGAGACTCGTAATAGCAACAGTTTGTCTTCTGTGTTAGCAAGGGCATCGGCTACGAGCTCCCTCCGATTCGTGAAGTTCCTGTAGTAAAAGACGTCGATGGAAACAATCCAACCGCGACAGACAGGGAGAACGCTGGCTGAGCTGCAGCCCTACATGGTGAGACCATCAAAGGTGGCGTCATTCACATGCAGTGCGTTTTCGGAACGAATAGGCTCGTTGGTCTAGGGGTATGATTCCTGCTTCGGGTGCAGGAGGTCCCGGGTTCAAATCCCGGACGAGCCCTTGCGTTTTGTACAACGGTGCGGTAACAAATCGCATGGCGGCGGCTGTTTCGCGCATTTCCAGGCCTCCAAGTCAGCGCTAAAATCCGACAACCAGTTCTGAAACCGTTTCATGTTTCATTTGAGCCATGTGCACCCTGCTGATGGAACGTTTGAAGTTGATTTAAATGGTCACAGTAGAGATCGTAGCAAGTGTCTTGCTGAGTGCGACGAAAACGGGTTTCCGCCCGCAATCGAGCCGGGGACCTTCTGCGTGTTAGGCACGGCGCCTGGGCTCGGCGGCAGCTGCTGTTCTTTCCTTCCTTACGAGATACCGTCGATTCGCGCAGTCGTTATTGCAAAAGATGTCACCAAAGGCAATCGCTTCGTTAGCGGCACGGTGCCTGGGCTCGGCGGCAGCTCTACATGGAGGCACCAGCAGCCCAGCCAGGCCGCCGCCGGCACCGGCGCGCCACAGCCCAAGGAGTCGGCGGCCGCCCTGCAATGCCCCTGCCGTTGCATATTCCACCCGCCTCATATCCTCCCCATGTCTGACTCACTACCCCAAATGACACTGCAGTGGACGTGCTTATTACTATCGCTTTTGGAAGAACCAAGGCGCAGTATTCTAGTGTCGAACCGGTACTGCAAATTGGGATTAAGCAAAAATTTATTGTGTGGTCGAGCGACAGCTTCGGCTCGCTCTTCCTACATGATCGCTTCTTGTGCGGAATAATTCCTAGCTCGCCGATGGCTTCAGAGTTGGTCTTCTCGAAGTTTTGCTTTCGCACTGCATTCCGCAATCTTTTCGTTATGAGTTGTGTGCTTCGGTTTCCCGACTTTCTTGTGTTTAGTGCGTTTGGCTTCTCTTAACCCTTAGCCACCGCTTGCCGAAATTTCCACACTATCATCTGTCGATCTGCAGAGCTCGATGAAGGCATCGCGGCCGTTCCTGAGCTCGTGGAACGGTCGAATCTGTAGTTGTTTCCAGATCTCTCCCACACAACGGCCTCCCAGAAGCTTGGATTACAGAAGTACGCCACTACTCCCAGCCGGAGATTCACGATTGAAAGCAGAATGACATGAGCTACACGCAGCTCCGATTTTTTTTTTGTGTCTGACCTACTTTGAAAGACTTTGTAGTCGATTTACTTACTACTATCGCTGTTGGAAACCAGGTGATAACCGCACAGTATTCTAGAGACGATGAGGTAATGAAAATTTAGAATAAGTAAAACAGTATCAAAAGAAGTTGTGTGGTGGAGCAGCACATGCAATTCACGCTTCCTAGATATTCGTTACTGCATAGAATAATTCTTTTGTCTGCGGCGTCTTCAGTATCCGTCTTCTGGAAATTTTGCTTGCAGTATATTGTGCAATCTTTTCGTTATGAGTTGGTGCTTGGTTTCCCGATGTTCTTTTGTTTAGTGCATTCGCCTTCTCTTAACCCTGAGAAACCACATACCGAAACTGAGGCACTGCCGGCTGTTCATAAGCAGTGCTCGATGCAGTTATTTCGCTTTTTATTCGTTGCCTTTAATATTCTTCTCATCAGTGGTGAGTGCTGCCTGCAGAAAGCGTTTATCTTGCGAATTCACGTGAAAGTTTGTGTTCCCTGTGAGGCGCACTACTTGGGATTAACTTGACTGCTCCAGCCAGGTGGCTCGTTGGTCTAGGGGTATGATTCCTGCTTTGGGTGCAGGAGGTCCCGGGTTCAAATCCCGGACGAGCCCTAGCGTTTTGTGCAAACTGATCGCACGTCAGTGGCTGAGTCAGCGCAAAAAGCTCGCCGTCAATATCAAATGAACTTCTTATTCGATGTGAGCAATTGACACTCTGGTCCGACGCGTTAAAAAAAAAAAATAAAAAAAAAAAGTGGCTGGGGTACCTGGCTCTCACCCAGGAGGCCGGGGTTCGATTCCCGGTACCGGAAATGCGCATTTTGTTGCTCCTCTTATGCGACTTGGCCCGACTTAGCTCGACTGACGCTACGCTGACGCTTGCAGAAAACTACGTTAAGTACGATTCGTGGTAACAAGTGACGGCGAGAGCGATGCGACACCTGTCCACCTCTTATCGAGGCACCTAACTGTGGTCAACAAAGCTGGAGGACTGCAAGACATTGCCACGGGGGCTGAATGCAGCTAACCACACTGCTTAGTGTCCTAACAGCGGAGACAGGTTCAAAAAAAAAAAAAAAAAAAAAAAAAATGGGTATAATTCCTGCTTAGGGTGCAGGAGGTCCCGGGTTCAAATCCCGGACGAGCCCTCGCGTTTTGTGCAAACTGATCGCACGTCAGTGGCTGAGTCAGCGCAAAAAGCTCGCCGTCAATATCAAACGAATTTCTTATTCGACGTGAGCAATTGACACTCTGGTCCGACGCGTGAAGGCGATTACGAAGGTTTCGGGTACAGGTGGTAGCAGATGCAATTTCCCAATCTAAAAACGAAAAAAAATTAAAAAAAAAAAAAAAAAAGGGGGTATGATTCCTGCTTTGGGTGCAGGAGGTCCCGGGTTCAAATCCCGGACGAGCCCTGCCATTTTGACCGTGCTGAAGAGTAGGTGGAACTCAGCCCCGGTTGCAGCTCCTCAATGAAGAGTAGACGCCTGTTATAGCACGTGGATATAACAAGAATGCGGCACCAGTAAAGTACGTAGGTGGAATTCGGTAGAAAAGCAGACGGTAATTTTGCATGCAACGGAAAACAAGGTTGTCTTTGCGGGATATGTGCACCGTGAGTGGAGATTCAGCTTAATTGTGCGACAGTCTACCCTCATCTTACTAGCGACGGCAACAACCAAGGGGTGGCATGTAAGATTGAGCGTGGCTAAGAGTTTCTCATTATTAGTTAGCATCACACTTTGACAGAGCTGTGACAAGGCGAGTAGGGTGAGCTCAGGAAAGCCAGTAGCAAGCGCACTTGAAGTAGCCCTGAAGAACCGGATTATAAATTTTGCCAGCCATAATGGAGCTAGGGGCGTTCTCAGTTACCAAATACCGGTGCAATAAGAGAGCAACAGTATTTGACCGTAAAATGACGCCCTATCCGTCTAGCATACGACATTGCTTGTCTCTGCATACGCGGACGTCAGGTCATCTCGGAAATGAAATCCGAAATATAGATTAAAATTGTTGTGTTCCCGCCCGGGATCGAACCGGGGACCTTCTGCGTGTAAAGCAGACGTGATAACCGCTACACCACGGAAACGACGGTTCTTTTCATGTACCACCCGGAGACTCGTAATAGCAACAGTTTGTCTTCTGTGTTAGCAAGGGCATCGGCTACGAGCTCCCTCCGATTCGTGAAGTTCCTGTAGTAAAAGACGTCGATGGAAACAATCCAACCGCGACAGACAGGGAGAACGCTGGCTGAGCTGCAGCCCTACATGGTGAGACCATCAAAGGTGGCGTCATTCACATGCAGTGCGTTTTCGGAACGAATAGGCTCGTTGGTCTAGGGGTATGATTCCTGCTTCGGGTGCAGGAGGTCCCGGGTTCAAATCCCGGACGAGCCCTTGCGTTTTGTACAACGGTGCGGTAACAAATCGCATGGCGGCGGCTGTTTCGCGCATTTCCAGGCCTCCAAGTCAGCGCTAAAATCCGACAACCAGTTCTGAAACCGTTTCATGTTTCATTTGAGCCATGTGCACCCTGCTGATGGAACGTTTGAAGTTGATTTAAATGGTCACAGTAGAGATCGTAGCAAGTGTCTTGCTGAGTGCGACGAAAACGGGTTTCCGCCCGCAATCGAGCCGGGGACCTTCTGCGTGTTAGGCACGGCGCCTGGGCTCGGCGGCAGCTGCTGCTCTTTCCTTCCTTACGAGATACCGTCGATTCGCGCAGTCGTTAGTGCAAAAGATGTCACCAAAGGCAATCGCTTCGTTAGCGGCACGGTGCCTGGGCTCGGCGGCAGCTCTACATGGAGGCACCAGCAGCCCAGCCAGGCCGCCGCCGGCACCGGCGCGCCACAGCCCAAGGAGTCGGCGGCCGCCCTGCAATGCCCCTGCCGTTGCATATTCCACCCGCCTCATATCCTCCCCATGTCTGACTCACTACCCCAAATGACACTGCAGTGGACGTGCTTATTACTATCGCTTTTGGAAGAACCAAGGCGCAGTATTCTAGTGTCGAACCGGTACTGCAAATTGGGATTAAGCAAAAATTTATTGTGTGGTCGAGCGACAGCTTCGGCTCGCTCTTCCTACATGATCGCTTCTTGTGCGGAATAATTCCTAGCTCGCCGATGGCTTCAGAGTTGGTCTTCTCGAAGTTTTGCTTTCGCACTGCATTCCGCAATCTTTTCGTTATGAGTTGTGTGCTTCGGTTTCCCGACTTTCTTGTGTTTAGTGCGTTTGGCTTCTCTTAACCCTTAGCCACCGCTTGCCGAAATTTCCACACTATCATCTGTCGATCTGCAGAGCTCGATGAAGGCATCGCGGCCGTTCCTGAGCTCGTGGAACGGTCGAATCTGTAGTTGTTTCCAGATCTCTCCCACACAACGGCCTCCCAGAAGCTTGGATTACAGAAGTACGCCACTACTCCCAGCCGGAGATTCACGATTGAAAGCAGAATGACATGAGCTACACGCAGCTCCGATTTTTTTTTTGTGTCTGACCTACTTTGAAAGACTTTGTAGTCGATTTACTTACTACTATCGCTGTTGGAAACCAGGTGATAACCGCACAGTATTCTAGAGACGATGAGGTAATGAAAATTTAGAATAAGTAAAACAGTATCAAAAGAAGTTGTGTGGTGGAGCAGCACATGCAATTCACGCTTCCTAGATATTCGTTACTGCATAGAATAATTCTTTTGTCTGCGGCGTCTTCAGTATCCGTCTTCTGGAAATTTTGCTTGCAGTATATTGTGCAATCTTTTCGTTATGAGTTGGTGCTTGGTTTCCCGATGTTCTTTTGTTTAGTGCATTCGCCTTCTCTTAACCCTGAGAAACCACATACCGAAACTGAGGCACTGCCGGCTGTTCATAAGCAGTGCTCGATGCAGTTATTTCGCTTTTTATTCGTTGCCTTTAATATTCTTCTCATCAGTGGTGAGTGCTGCCTGCAGAAAGCGTTTATCTTGCGAATTCACGTGAAAGTTTGTGTTCCCTGTGAGGCGCACTACTTGGGATTAACTTGACTGCTCCAGCCAGGTGGCTCGTTGGTCTAGGGGTATGATTCCTGCTTTGGGTGCAGGAGGTCCCGGGTTCAAATCCCGGACGAGCCCTAGCGTTTTGTGCAAACTGATCGCACGTCAGTGGCTGAGTCAGCGCAAAAAGCTCGCCGTCAATATCAAATGAACTTCTTATTCGATGTGAGCAATTGACACTCTGGTCCGACGCGTTAAAAAAAAAAAATAAAAAAAAAAAAAAGTGGCTGGGGTACCTGGCTCTCACCCAGGAGGCCGGGGTTCGATTCCCGGTACCGGAAATGCGCATTTTGTTGCTCCTCTTATGCGACTTGGCCCGACTTAGCTCGACTGACGCTACGCTGACGCTTGCAGAAAACTACGTTAAGTACGATTCGTGGTAACAAGTGACGGCGAGAGCGATGCGACACCTGTCCACCTCTTATCGAGGCACCTAACTGTGGTCAACAAAGCTGGAGGACTGCAAGACATTGCCACGGGGGCTGAATGCAGCTAACCACACTGCTTAGTGTCCTAACAGCGGAGACAGGTTCAAAAAAAAAAAAAAAAAAAAAAAAAATGGGTATAATTCCTGCTTAGGGTGCAGGAGGTCCCGGGTTCAAATCCCGGACGAGCCCTCGCGTTTTGTGCAAACTGATCGCACGTCAGTGGCTGAGTCAGCGCAAAAAGCTCGCCGTCAATATCAAACGAATTTCTTATTCGACGTGAGCAATTGACACTCTGGTCCGACGCGTGAAGGCGATTACGAAGGTTTCGGGTACAGGTGGTAGCAGATGCAATTTCCCAATCTAAAAACGAAAAAAAATTAAAAAAAAAAAAAAAAAAGGGGGTATGATTCCTGCTTTGGGTGCAGGAGGTCCCGGGTTCAAATCCCGGACGAGCCCTGCCATTTTGACCGTGCTGAAGAGTAGGTGGAACTCAGCCCCGGTTGCAGCTCCTCAATGAAGAGTAGACGCCTGTTATAGCACGTGGATATAACAAGAATGCGGCACCAGTAAAGTACGTAGGTGGAATTCGGTAGAAAAGCAGACGGTAATTTTGCATGCAACGGAAAACAAGGTTGTCTTTGCGGGATATGTGCACCGTGAGTGGAGATTCAGCTTAATTGTGCGACAGTCTACCCTCATCTTACTAGCGACGGCAACAACCAAGGGGTGGCATGTAAGATTGAGCGTGGCTAAGAGTTTCTCATTATTAGTTAGCATCACACTTTGACAGAGCTGTGACAAGGCGAGTAGGGTGAGCTCAGGAAAGCCAGTAGCAAGCGCACTTGAAGTAGCCCTGAAGAACCGGATTATAAATTTTGCCAGCCATAATGGAGCTAGGGGCGTTCTCAGTTACCAAATACCGGTGCAATAAGAGAGCAACAGTATTTGACCGTAAAATGACGCCCTATCCGTCTAGCATACGACATTGCTTGTCTCTGCATACGCGGACGTCAGGTCATCTCGGAAATGAAATCCGAAATATAGATTAAAATTGTTGTGTTCCCGCCCGGGATCGAACCGGGGACCTTCTGCGTGTAAAGCAGACGTGATAACCGCTACACCACGGAAACGACGGTTCTTTTCATGTACCACCCGGAGACTCGTAATAGCAACAGTTTGTCTTCTGTGTTAGCAAGGGCATCGGCTACGAGCTCCCTCCGATTCGTGAAGTTCCTGTAGTAAAAGACGTCGATGGAAACAATCCAACCGCGACAGACAGGGAGAACGCTGGCTGAGCTGCAGCCCTACATGGTGAGACCATCAAAGGTGGCGTCATTCACATGCAGTGCGTTTTCGGAACGAATAGGCTCGTTGGTCTAGGGGTATGATTCCTGCTTCGGGTGCAGGAGGTCCCGGGTTCAAATCCCGGACGAGCCCTTGCGTTTTGTACAACGGTGCGGTAACAAATCGCATGGCGGCGGCTGTTTCGCGCATTTCCAGGCCTCCAAGTCAGCGCTAAAATCCGACAACCAGTTCTGAAACCGTTTCATGTTTCATTTGAGCCATGTGCACCCTGCTGATGGAACGTTTGAAGTTGATTTAAATGGTCACAGTAGAGATCGTAGCAAGTGTCTTGCTGAGTGCGACGAAAACGGGTTTCCGCCCGCAATCGAGCCGGGGACCTTCTGCGTGTTAGGCACGGCGCCTGGGCTCGGCGGCAGCTGCTGCTCTTTCCTTCCTTACGAGATACCGTCGATTCGCGCAGTCGTTAGTGCAAAAGATGTCACCAAAGGCAATCGCTTCGTTAGCGGCACGGTGCCTGGGCTCGGCGGCAGCTCTACATGGAGGCACCAGCAGCCCAGCCAGGCCGCCGCCGGCACCGGCGCGCCACAGCCCAAGGAGTCGGCGGCCGCCCTGCAATGCCCCTGCCGTTGCATATTCCACCCGCCTCATATCCTCCCCATGTCTGACTCACTACCCCAAATGACACTGCAGTGGACGTGCTTATTACTATCGCTTTTGGAAGAACCAAGGCGCAGTATTCTAGTGTCGAACCGGTACTGCAAATTGGGATTAAGCAAAAATTTATTGTGTGGTCGAGCGACAGCTTCGGCTCGCTCTTCCTACATGATCGCTTCTTGTGCGGAATAATTCCTAGCTCGCCGATGGCTTCAGAGTTGGTCTTCTCGAAGTTTTGCTTTCGCACTGCATTCCGCAATCTTTTCGTTATGAGTTGTGTGCTTCGGTTTCCCGACTTTCTTGTGTTTAGTGCGTTTGGCTTCTCTTAACCCTTAGCCACCGCTTGCCGAAATTTCCACACTATCATCTGTCGATCTGCAGAGCTCGATGAAGGCATCGCGGCCGTTCCTGAGCTCGTGGAACGGTCGAATCTGTAGTTGTTTCCAGATCTCTCCCACACAACGGCCTCCCAGAAGCTTGGATTACAGAAGTACGCCACTACTCCCAGCCGGAGATTCACGATTGAAAGCAGAATGACATGAGCTACACGCAGCTCCGATTTTTTTTTTGTGTCTGACCTACTTTGAAAGACTTTGTAGTCGATTTACTTACTACTATCGCTGTTGGAAACCAGGTGATAACCGCACAGTATTCTAGAGACGATGAGGTAATGAAAATTTAGAATAAGTAAAACAGTATCAAAAGAAGTTGTGTGGTGGAGCAGCACATGCAATTCACGCTTCCTAGATATTCGTTACTGCATAGAATAATTCTTTTGTCTGCGGCGTCTTCAGTATCCGTCTTCTGGAAATTTTGCTTGCAGTATATTGTGCAATCTTTTCGTTATGAGTTGGTGCTTGGTTTCCCGATGTTCTTTTGTTTAGTGCATTCGCCTTCTCTTAACCCTGAGAAACCACATACCGAAACTGAGGCACTGCCGGCTGTTCATAAGCAGTGCTCGATGCAGTTATTTCGCTTTTTATTCGTTGCCTTTAATATTCTTCTCATCAGTGGTGAGTGCTGCCTGCAGAAAGCGTTTATCTTGCGAATTCACGTGAAAGTTTGTGTTCCCTGTGAGGCGCACTACTTGGGATTAACTTGACTGCTCCAGCCAGGTGGCTCGTTGGTCTAGGGGTATGATTCCTGCTTTGGGTGCAGGAGGTCCCGGGTTCAAATCCCGGACGAGCCCTAGCGTTTTGTGCAAACTGATCGCACGTCAGTGGCTGAGTCAGCGCAAAAAGCTCGCCGTCAATATCAAATGAACTTCTTATTCGATGTGAGCAATTGACACTCTGGTCCGACGCGTTAAAAAAAAAAAATAAAAAAAAAAAAAAGTGGCTGGGGTACCTGGCTCTCACCCAGGAGGCCGGGGTTCGATTCCCGGTACCGGAAATGCGCATTTTGTTGCTCCTCTTATGCGACTTGGCCCGACTTAGCTCGACTGACGCTACGCTGACGCTTGCAGAAAACTACGTTAAGTACGATTCGTGGTAACAAGTGACGGCGAGAGCGATGCGACACCTGTCCACCTCTTATCGAGGCACCTAACTGTGGTCAACAAAGCTGGAGGACTGCAAGACATTGCCACGGGGGCTGAATGCAGCTAACCACACTGCTTAGTGTCCTAACAGCGGAGACAGGTTCAAAAAAAAAAAAAAAAAAAAAAAAAATGGGTATAATTCCTGCTTAGGGTGCAGGAGGTCCCGGGTTCAAATCCCGGACGAGCCCTCGCGTTTTGTGCAAACTGATCGCACGTCAGTGGCTGAGTCAGCGCAAAAAGCTCGCCGTCAATATCAAACGAATTTCTTATTCGACGTGAGCAATTGACACTCTGGTCCGACGCGTGAAGGCGATTACGAAGGTTTCGGGTACAGGTGGTAGCAGATGCAATTTCCCAATCTAAAAACGAAAAAAAATTAAAAAAAAAAAAAAAAAAAAAAGGGGGTATGATTCCTGCTTTGGGTGCAGGAGGTCCCGGGTTCAAATCCCGGACGAGCCCTGCCATTTTGACCGTGCTGAAGAGTAGGTGGAACTCAGCCCCGGTTGCAGCTCCTCAATGAAGAGTAGACGCCTGTTATAGCACGTGGATATAACAAGAATGCGGCACCAGTAAAGTACGTAGGTGGAATTCGGTAGAAAAGCAGACGGTAATTTTGCATGCAACGGAAAACAAGGTTGTCTTTGCGGGATATGTGCACCGTGAGTGGAGATTCAGCTTAATTGTGCGACAGTCTACCCTCATCTTACTAGCGACGGCAACAACCAAGGGGTGGCATGTAAGATTGAGCGTGGCTAAGAGTTTCTCATTATTAGTTAGCATCACACTTTGACAGAGCTGTGACAAGGCGAGTAGGGTGAGCTCAGGAAAGCCAGTAGCAAGCGCACTTGAAGTAGCCCTGAAGAACCGGATTATAAATTTTGCCAGCCATAATGGAGCTAGGGGCGTTCTCAGTTACCAAATACCGGTGCAATAAGAGAGCAACAGTATTTGACCGTAAAATGACGCCCTATCCGTCTAGCATACGACATTGCTTGTCTCTGCATACGCGGACGTCAGGTCATCTCGGAAATGAAATCCGAAATATAGATTAAAATTGTTGTGTTCCCGCCCGGGATCGAACCGGGGACCTTCTGCGTGTAAAGCAGACGTGATAACCGCTACACCACGGAAACGACGGTTCTTTTCATGTACCACCCGGAGACTCGTAATAGCAACAGTTTGTCTTCTGTGTTAGCAAGGGCATCGGCTACGAGCTCCCTCCGATTCGTGAAGTTCCTGTAGTAAAAGACGTCGATGGAAACAATCCAACCGCGACAGACAGGGAGAACGCTGGCTGAGCTGCAGCCCTACATGGTGAGACCATCAAAGGTGGCGTCATTCACATGCAGTGCGTTTTCGGAACGAATAGGCTCGTTGGTCTAGGGGTATGATTCCTGCTTCGGGTGCAGGAGGTCCCGGGTTCAAATCCCGGACGAGCCCTTGCGTTTTGTACAACGGTGCGGTAACAAATCGCATGGCGGCGGCTGTTTCGCGCATTTCCAGGCCTCCAAGTCAGCGCTAAAATCCGACAACCAGTTCTGAAACCGTTTCATGTTTCATTTGAGCCATGTGCACCCTGCTGATGGAACGTTTGAAGTTGATTTAAATGGTCACAGTAGAGATCGTAGCAAGTGTCTTGCTGAGTGCGACGAAAACGGGTTTCCGCCCGCAATCGAGCCGGGGACCTTCTGCGTGTTAGGCACGGCGCCTGGGCTCGGCGGCAGCTGCTGCTCTTTCCTTCCTTACGAGATACCGTCGATTCGCGCAGTCGTTATTGCAAAAGATGTCACCAAAGGCAATCGCTTCGTTAGCGGCACGGTGCCTGGGCTCGGCGGCAGCTCTACATGGAGGCACCAGCAGCCCAGCCAGGCCGCCGCCGGCACCGGCGCGCCACAGCCCAAGGAGTCGGCGGCCGCCCTGCAATGCCCCTGCCGTTGCATATTCCACCCGCCTCATATCCTCCCCATGTCTGACTCACTACCCCAAATGACACTGCAGTGGACGTGCTTATTACTATCGCTTTTGGAAGAACCAAGGCGCAGTATTCTAGTGTCGAACCGGTACTGCAAATTGGGATTAAGCAAAAATTTATTGTGTGGTCGAGCGACAGCTTCGGCTCGCTCTTCCTACATGATCGCTTCTTGTGCGGAATAATTCCTAGCTCGCCGATGGCTTCAGAGTTGGTCTTCTCGAAGTTTTGCTTTCGCACTGCATTCCGCAATCTTTTCGTTATGAGTTGTGTGCTTCGGTTTCCCGACTTTCTTGTGTTTAGTGCGTTTGGCTTCTCTTAACCCTTAGCCACCGCTTGCCGAAATTTCCACACTATCATCTGTCGATCTGCAGAGCTCGATGAAGGCATCGCGGCCGTTCCTGAGCTCGTGGAACGGTCGAATCTGTAGTTGTTTCCAGATCTCTCCCACACAACGGCCTCCCAGAAGCTTGGATTACAGAAGTACGCCACTACTCCCAGCCGGAGATTCACGATTGAAAGCAGAATGACATGAGCTACACGCAGCTCCGATTTTTTTTTTGTGTCTGACCTACTTTGAAAGACTTTGTAGTCGATTTACTTACTACTATCGCTGTTGGAAACCAGGTGATAACCGCACAGTATTCTAGAGACGATGAGGTAATGAAAATTTAGAATAAGTAAAACAGTATCAAAAGAAGTTGTGTGGTGGAGCAGCACATGCAATTCACGCTTCCTAGATATTCGTTACTGCATAGAATAATTCTTTTGTCTGCGGCGTCTTCAGTATCCGTCTTCTGGAAATTTTGCTTGCAGTATATTGTGCAATCTTTTCGTTATGAGTTGGTGCTTGGTTTCCCGATGTTCTTTTGTTTAGTGCATTCGCCTTCTCTTAACCCTGAGAAACCACATACCGAAACTGAGGCACTGCCGGCTGTTCATAAGCAGTGCTCGATGCAGTTATTTCGCTTTTTATTCGTTGCCTTTAATATTCTTCTCATCAGTGGTGAGTGCTGCCTGCAGAAAGCGTTTATCTTGCGAATTCACGTGAAAGTTTGTGTTCCCTGTGAGGCGCACTACTTGGGATTAACTTGACTGCTCCAGCCAGGTGGCTCGTTGGTCTAGGGGTATGATTCCTGCTTTGGGTGCAGGAGGTCCCGGGTTCAAATCCCGGACGAGCCCTAGCGTTTTGTGCAAACTGATCGCACGTCAGTGGCTGAGTCAGCGCAAAAAGCTCGCCGTCAATATCAAATGAACTTCTTATTCGATGTGAGCAATTGACACTCTGGTCCGACGCGTTAAAAAAAAAAAATAAAAAAAAAAAAAAGTGGCTGGGGTACCTGGCTCTCACCCAGGAGGCCGGGGTTCGATTCCCGGTACCGGAAATGCGCATTTTGTTGCTCCTCTTATGCGACTTGGCCCGACTTAGCTCGACTGACGCTACGCTGACGCTTGCAGAAAACTACGTTAAGTACGATTCGTGGTAACAAGTGACGGCGAGAGCGATGCGACACCTGTCCACCTCTTATCGAGGCACCTAACTGTGGTCAACAAAGCTGGAGGACTGCAAGACATTGCCACGGGGGCTGAATGCAGCTAACCACACTGCTTAGTGTCCTAACAGCGGAGACAGGTTCAAAAAAAAAAAAAAAAAAAAAAAAATGGGTATAATTCCTGCTTAGGGTGCAGGAGGTCCCGGGTTCAAATCCCGGACGAGCCCTCGCGTTTTGTGCAAACTGATCGCACGTCAGTGGCTGAGTCAGCGCAAAAAGCTCGCCGTCAATATCAAACGAATTTCTTATTCGACGTGAGCAATTGACACTCTGGTCCGACGCGTGAAGGCGATTACGAAGGTTTCGGGTACAGGTGGTAGCAGATGCAATTTCCCAATCTAAAAACGAAAAAAAATTAAAAAAAAAAAAAAAAAAAAGGGGGTATGATTCCTGCTTTGGGTGCAGGAGGTCCCGGGTTCAAATCCCGGACGAGCCCTGCCATTTTGACCGTGCTGAAGAGTAGGTGGAACTCAGCCCCGGTTGCAGCTCCTCAATGAAGAGTAGACGCCTGTTATAGCACGTGGATATAACAAGAATGCGGCACCAGTAAAGTACGTAGGTGGAATTCGGTAGAAAAGCAGACGGTAATTTTGCATGCAACGGAAAACAAGGTTGTCTTTGCGGGATATGTGCACCGTGAGTGGAGATTCAGCTTAATTGTGCGACAGTCTACCCTCATCTTACTAGCGACGGCAACAACCAAGGGGTGGCATGTAAGATTGAGCGTGGCTAAGAGTTTCTCATTATTAGTTAGCATCACACTTTGACAGAGCTGTGACAAGGCGAGTAGGGTGAGCTCAGGAAAGCCAGTAGCAAGCGCACTTGAAGTAGCCCTGAAGAACCGGATTATAAATTTTGCCAGCCATAATGGAGCTAGGGGCGTTCTCAGTTACCAAATACCGGTGCAATAAGAGAGCAACAGTATTTGACCGTAAAATGACGCCCTATCCGTCTAGCATACGACATTGCTTGTCTCTGCATACGCGGACGTCAGGTCATCTCGGAAATGAAATCCGAAATATAGATTAAAATTGTTGTGTTCCCGCCCGGGATCGAACCGGGGACCTTCTGCGTGTAAAGCAGACGTGATAACCGCTACACCACGGAAACGACGGTTCTTTTCATGTACCACCCGGAGACTCGTAATAGCAACAGTTTGTCTTCTGTGTTAGCAAGGGCATCGGCTACGAGCTCCCTCCGATTCGTGAAGTTCCTGTAGTAAAAGACGTCGATGGAAACAATCCAACCGCGACAGACAGGGAGAACGCTGGCTGAGCTGCAGCCCTACATGGTGAGACCATCAAAGGTGGCGTCATTCACATGCAGTGCGTTTTCGGAACGAATAGGCTCGTTGGTCTAGGGGTATGATTCCTGCTTCGGGTGCAGGAGGTCCCGGGTTCAAATCCCGGACGAGCCCTTGCGTTTTGTACAACGGTGCGGTAACAAATCGCATGGCGGCGGCTGTTTCGCGCATTTCCAGGCCTCCAAGTCAGCGCTAAAATCCGACAACCAGTTCTGAAACCGTTTCATGTTTCATTTGAGCCATGTGCACCCTGCTGATGGAACGTTTGAAGTTGATTTAAATGGTCACAGTAGAGATCGTAGCAAGTGTCTTGCTGAGTGCGACGAAAACGGGTTTCCGCCCGCAATCGAGCCGGGGACCTTCTGCGTGTTAGGCACGGCGCCTGGGCTCGGCGGCAGCTGCTGCTCTTTCCTTCCTTACGAGATACCGTCGATTCGCGCAGTCGTTATTGCAAAAGATGTCACCAAAGGCAATCGCTTCGTTAGCGGCACGGTGCCTGGGCTCGGCGGCAGCTCTACATGGAGGCACCAGCAGCCCAGCCAGGCCGCCGCCGGCACCGGCGCGCCACAGCCCAAGGAGTCGGCGGCCGCCCTGCAATGCCCCTGCCGTTGCATATTCCACCCGCCTCATATCCTCCCCATGTCTGACTCACTACCCCAAATGACACTGCAGTGGACGTGCTTATTACTATCGCTTTTGGAAGAACCAAGGCGCAGTATTCTAGTGTCGAACCGGTACTGCAAATTGGGATTAAGCAAAAATTTATTGTGTGGTCGAGCGACAGCTTCGGCTCGCTCTTCCTACATGATCGCTTCTTGTGCGGAATAATTCCTAGCTCGCCGATGGCTTCAGAGTTGGTCTTCTCGAAGTTTTGCTTTCGCACTGCATTCCGCAATCTTTTCGTTATGAGTTGTGTGCTTCGGTTTCCCGACTTTCTTGTGTTTAGTGCGTTTGGCTTCTCTTAACCCTTAGCCACCGCTTGCCGAAATTTCCACACTATCATCTGTCGATCTGCAGAGCTCGATGAAGGCATCGCGGCCGTTCCTGAGCTCGTGGAACGGTCGAATCTGTAGTTGTTTCCAGATCTCTCCCACACAACGGCCTCCCAGAAGCTTGGATTACAGAAGTACGCCACTACTCCCAGCCGGAGATTCACGATTGAAAGCAGAATGACATGAGCTACACGCAGCTCCGATTTTTTTTTTGTGTCTGACCTACTTTGAAAGACTTTGTAGTCGATTTACTTACTACTATCGCTGTTGGAAACCAGGTGATAACCGCACAGTATTCTAGAGACGATGAGGTAATGAAAATTTAGAATAAGTAAAACAGTATCAAAAGAAGTTGTGTGGTGGAGCAGCACATGCAATTCACGCTTCCTAGATATTCGTTACTGCATAGAATAATTCTTTTGTCTGCGGCGTCTTCAGTATCCGTCTTCTGGAAATTTTGCTTGCAGTATATTGTGCAATCTTTTCGTTATGAGTTGGTGCTTGGTTTCCCGATGTTCTTTTGTTTAGTGCATTCGCCTTCTCTTAACCCTGAGAAACCACATACCGAAACTGAGGCACTGCCGGCTGTTCATAAGCAGTGCTCGATGCAGTTATTTCGCTTTTTATTCGTTGCCTTTAATATTCTTCTCATCAGTGGTGAGTGCTGCCTGCAGAAAGCGTTTATCTTGCGAATTCACGTGAAAGTTTGTGTTCCCTGTGAGGCGCACTACTTGGGATTAACTTGACTGCTCCAGCCAGGTGGCTCGTTGGTCTAGGGGTATGATTCCTGCTTTGGGTGCAGGAGGTCCCGGGTTCAAATCCCGGACGAGCCCTCGCGTTTTGTGCAAACTGATCGCACGTCAGTGGCTGAGTCAGCGCAAAAAGCTCGCCGTCAATATCAAACGAATTTCTTATTCGACGTGAGCAATTGACACTCTGGTCCGACGCGTGAAGGCGATTACGAAGGTTTCGGGTACAGG
Organism: Schistocerca piceifrons; assembly: GCF_021461385.2. NCBI lineage: Eukaryota > Metazoa > Arthropoda > Insecta > Orthoptera > Acrididae > Schistocerca > Schistocerca piceifrons. The sequence continues at coordinate 45,727 of NW_025728896.1, forward strand.
TGGTAGCAGATGCAATTTCCCAATCTAAAAACGAAAAAAAATTAAAAAAAAAAAAAAAAAAAAAGGGGGTATGATTCCTGCTTTGGGTGCAGGAGGTCCCGGGTTCAAATCCCGGACGAGCCCTGCCATTTTGACCGTGCTGAAGAGTAGGTGGAACTCAGCCCCGGTTGCAGCTCCTCAATGAAGAGTAGACGCCTGTTATAGCACGTGGATATAACAAGAATGCGGCACCAGTAAAGTACGTAGGTGGAATTCGGTAGAAAAGCAGACGGTAATTTTGCATGCAACGGAAAACAAGGTTGTCTTTGCGGGATATGTGCACCGTGAGTGGAGATTCAGCTTAATTGTGCGACAGTCTACCCTCATCTTACTAGCGACGGCAACAACCAAGGGGTGGCATGTAAGATTGAGCGTGGCTAAGAGTTTCTCATTATTAGTTAGCATCACACTTTGACAGAGCTGTGACAAGGCGAGTAGGGTGAGCTCAGGAAAGCCAGTAGCAAGCGCACTTGAAGTAGCCCTGAAGAACCGGATTATAAATTTTGCCAGCCATAATGGAGCTAGGGGCGTTCTCAGTTACCAAATACCGGTGCAATAAGAGAGCAACAGTATTTGACCGTAAAATGACGCCCTATCCGTCTAGCATACGACATTGCTTGTCTCTGCATACGCGGACGTCAGGTCATCTCGGAAATGAAATCCGAAATATAGATTAAAATTGTTGTGTTCCCGCCCGGGATCGAACCGGGGACCTTCTGCGTGTAAAGCAGACGTGATAACCGCTACACCACGGAAACGACGGTTCTTTTCATGTACCACCCGGAGACTCGTAATAGCAACAGTTTGTCTTCTGTGTTAGCAAGGGCATCGGCTACGAGCTCCCTCCGATTCGTGAAGTTCCTGTAGTAAAAGACGTCGATGGAAACAATCCAACCGCGACAGACAGGGAGAACGCTGGCTGAGCTGCAGCCCTACATGGTGAGACCATCAAAGGTGGCGTCATTCACATGCAGTGCGTTTTCGGAACGAATAGGCTCGTTGGTCTAGGGGTATGATTCCTGCTTCGGGTGCAGGAGGTCCCGGGTTCAAATCCCGGACGAGCCCTTGCGTTTTGTACAACGGTGCGGTAACAAATCGCATGGCGGCGGCTGTTTCGCGCATTTCCAGGCCTCCAAGTCAGCGCTAAAATCCGACAACCAGTTCTGAAACCGTTTCATGTTTCATTTGAGCCATGTGCACCCTGCTGATGGAACGTTTGAAGTTGATTTAAATGGTCACAGTAGAGATCGTAGCAAGTGTCTTGCTGAGTGCGACGAAAACGGGTTTCCGCCCGCAATCGAGCCGGGGACCTTCTGCGTGTTAGGCACGGCGCCTGGGCTCGGCGGCAGCTGCTGCTCTTTCCTTCCTTACGAGATACCGTCGATTCGCGCAGTCGTTATTGCAAAAGATGTCACCAAAGGCAATCGCTTCGTTAGCGGCACGGTGCCTGGGCTCGGCGGCAGCTCTACATGGAGGCACCAGCAGCCCAGCCAGGCCGCCGCCGGCACCGGCGCGCCACAGCCCAAGGAGTCGGCGGCCGCCCTGCAATGCCCCTGCCGTTGCATATTCCACCCGCCTCATATCCTCCCCATGTCTGACTCACTACCCCAAATGACACTGCAGTGGACGTGCTTATTACTATCGCTTTTGGAAGAACCAAGGCGCAGTATTCTAGTGTCGAACCGGTACTGCAAATTGGGATTAAGCAAAAATTTATTGTGTGGTCGAGCGACAGCTTCGGCTCGCTCTTCCTACATGATCGCTTCTTGTGCGGAATAATTCCTAGCTCGCCGATGGCTTCAGAGTTGGTCTTCTCGAAGTTTTGCTTTCGCACTGCATTCCGCAATCTTTTCGTTATGAGTTGTGTGCTTCGGTTTCCCGACTTTCTTGTGTTTAGTGCGTTTGGCTTCTCTTAACCCTTAGCCACCGCTTGCCGAAATTTCCACACTATCATCTGTCGATCTGCAGAGCTCGATGAAGGCATCGCGGCCGTTCCTGAGCTCGTGGAACGGTCGAATCTGTAGTTGTTTCCAGATCTCTCCCACACAACGGCCTCCCAGAAGCTTGGATTACAGAAGTACGCCACTACTCCCAGCCGGAGATTCACGATTGAAAGCAGAATGACATGAGCTACACGCAGCTCCGATTTTTTTTTTGTGTCTGACCTACTTTGAAAGACTTTGTAGTCGATTTACTTACTACTATCGCTGTTGGAAACCAGGTGATAACCGCACAGTATTCTAGAGACGATGAGGTAATGAAAATTTAGAATAAGTAAAACAGTATCAAAAGAAGTTGTGTGGTGGAGCAGCACATGCAATTCACGCTTCCTAGATATTCGTTACTGCATAGAATAATTCTTTTGTCTGCGGCGTCTTCAGTATCCGTCTTCTGGAAATTTTGCTTGCAGTATATTGTGCAATCTTTTCGTTATGAGTTGGTGCTTGGTTTCCCGATGTTCTTTTGTTTAGTGCATTCGCCTTCTCTTAACCCTGAGAAACCACATACCGAAACTGAGGCACTGCCGGCTGTTCATAAGCAGTGCTCGATGCAGTTATTTCGCTTTTTATTCGTTGCCTTTAATATTCTTCTCATCAGTGGTGAGTGCTGCCTGCAGAAAGCGTTTATCTTGCGAATTCACGTGAAAGTTTGTGTTCCCTGTGAGGCGCACTACTTGGGATTAACTTGACTGCTCCAGCCAGGTGGCTCGTTGGTCTAGGGGTATGATTCCTGCTTTGGGTGCAGGAGGTCCCGGGTTCAAATCCCGGACGAGCCCTAGCGTTTTGTGCAAACTGATCGCACGTCAGTGGCTGAGTCAGCGCAAAAAGCTCGCCGTCAATATCAAATGAACTTCTTATTCGATGTGAGCAATTGACACTCTGGTCCGACGCGTTAAAAAAAAAAAATAAAAAAAAAAAAAAGTGGCTGGGGTACCTGGCTCTCACCCAGGAGGCCGGGGTTCGATTCCCGGTACCGGAAATGCGCATTTTGTTGCTCCTCTTATGCGACTTGGCCCGACTTAGCTCGACTGACGCTACGCTGACGCTTGCAGAAAACTACGTTAAGTACGATTCGTGGTAACAAGTGACGGCGAGAGCGATGCGACACCTGTCCACCTCTTATCGAGGCACCTAACTGTGGTCAACAAAGCTGGAGGACTGCAAGACATTGCCACGGGGGCTGAATGCAGCTAACCACACTGCTTAGTGTCCTAACAGCGGAGACAGGTTCAAAAAAAAAAAAAAAAAAAAAAAAAATGGGTATAATTCCTGCTTAGGGTGCAGGAGGTCCCGGGTTCAAATCCCGGACGAGCCCTCGCGTTTTGTGCAAACTGATCGCACGTCAGTGGCTGAGTCAGCGCAAAAAGCTCGCCGTCAATATCAAACGAATTTCTTATTCGACGTGAGCAATTGACACTCTGGTCCGACGCGTGAAGGCGATTACGAAGGTTTCGGGTACAGGTGGTAGCAGATGCAATTTCCCAATCTAAAAACGAAAAAAAATTAAAAAAAAAAAAAAAAAAAAAGGGGGTATGATTCCTGCTTTGGGTGCAGGAGGTCCCGGGTTCAAATCCCGGACGAGCCCTGCCATTTTGACCGTGCTGAAGAGTAGGTGGAACTCAGCCCCGGTTGCAGCTCCTCAATGAAGAGTAGACGCCTGTTATAGCACGTGGATATAACAAGAATGCGGCACCAGTAAAGTACGTAGGTGGAATTCGGTAGAAAAGCAGACGGTAATTTTGCATGCAACGGAAAACAAGGTTGTCTTTGCGGGATATGTGCACCGTGAGTGGAGATTCAGCTTAATTGTGCGACAGTCTACCCTCATCTTACTAGCGACGGCAACAACCAAGGGGTGGCATGTAAGATTGAGCGTGGCTAAGAGTTTCTCATTATTAGTTAGCATCACACTTTGACAGAGCTGTGACAAGGCGAGTAGGGTGAGCTCAGGAAAGCCAGTAGCAAGCGCACTTGAAGTAGCCCTGAAGAACCGGATTATAAATTTTGCCAGCCATAATGGAGCTAGGGGCGTTCTCAGTTACCAAATACCGGTGCAATAAGAGAGCAACAGTATTTGACCGTAAAATGACGCCCTATCCGTCTAGCATACGACATTGCTTGTCTCTGCATACGCGGACGTCAGGTCATCTCGGAAATGAAATCCGAAATATAGATTAAAATTGTTGTGTTCCCGCCCGGGATCGAACCGGGGACCTTCTGCGTGTAAAGCAGACGTGATAACCGCTACACCACGGAAACGACGGTTCTTTTCATGTACCACCCGGAGACTCGTAATAGCAACAGTTTGTCTTCTGTGTTAGCAAGGGCATCGGCTACGAGCTCCCTCCGATTCGTGAAGTTCCTGTAGTAAAAGACGTCGATGGAAACAATCCAACCGCGACAGACAGGGAGAACGCTGGCTGAGCTGCAGCCCTACATGGTGAGACCATCAAAGGTGGCGTCATTCACATGCAGTGCGTTTTCGGAACGAATAGGCTCGTTGGTCTAGGGGTATGATTCCTGCTTCGGGTGCAGGAGGTCCCGGGTTCAAATCCCGGACGAGCCCTTGCGTTTTGTACAACGGTGCGGTAACAAATCGCATGGCGGCGGCTGTTTCGCGCATTTCCAGGCCTCCAAGTCAGCGCTAAAATCCGACAACCAGTTCTGAAACCGTTTCATGTTTCATTTGAGCCATGTGCACCCTGCTGATGGAACGTTTGAAGTTGATTTAAATGGTCACAGTAGAGATCGTAGCAAGTGTCTTGCTGAGTGCGACGAAAACGGGTTTCCGCCCGCAATCGAGCCGGGGACCTTCTGCGTGTTAGGCACGGCGCCTGGGCTCGGCGGCAGCTGCTGCTCTTTCCTTCCTTACGAGATACCGTCGATTCGCGCAGTCGTTATTGCAAAAGATGTCACCAAAGGCAATCGCTTCGTTAGCGGCACGGTGCCTGGGCTCGGCGGCAGCTCTACATGGAGGCACCAGCAGCCCAGCCAGGCCGCCGCCGGCACCGGCGCGCCACAGCCCAAGGAGTCGGCGGCCGCCCTGCAATGCCCCTGCCGTTGCATATTCCACCCGCCTCATATCCTCCCCATGTCTGACTCACTACCCCAAATGACACTGCAGTGGACGTGCTTATTACTATCGCTTTTGGAAGAACCAAGGCGCAGTATTCTAGTGTCGAACCGGTACTGCAAATTGGGATTAAGCAAAAATTTATTGTGTGGTCGAGCGACAGCTTCGGCTCGCTCTTCCTACATGATCGCTTCTTGTGCGGAATAATTCCTAGCTCGCCGATGGCTTCAGAGTTGGTCTTCTCGAAGTTTTGCTTTCGCACTGCATTCCGCAATCTTTTCGTTATGAGTTGTGTGCTTCGGTTTCCCGACTTTCTTGTGTTTAGTGCGTTTGGCTTCTCTTAACCCTTAGCCACCGCTTGCCGAAATTTCCACACTATCATCTGTCGATCTGCAGAGCTCGATGAAGGCATCGCGGCCGTTCCTGAGCTCGTGGAACGGTCGAATCTGTAGTTGTTTCCAGATCTCTCCCACACAACGGCCTCCCAGAAGCTTGGATTACAGAAGTACGCCACTACTCCCAGCCGGAGATTCACGATTGAAAGCAGAATGACATGAGCTACACGCAGCTCCGATTTTTTTTTTGTGTCTGACCTACTTTGAAAGACTTTGTAGTCGATTTACTTACTACTATCGCTGTTGGAAACCAGGTGATAACCGCACAGTATTCTAGAGACGATGAGGTAATGAAAATTTAGAATAAGTAAAACAGTATCAAAAGAAGTTGTGTGGTGGAGCAGCACATGCAATTCACGCTTCCTAGATATTCGTTACTGCATAGAATAATTCTTTTGTCTGCGGCGTCTTCAGTATCCGTCTTCTGGAAATTTTGCTTGCAGTATATTGTGCAATCTTTTCGTTATGAGTTGGTGCTTGGTTTCCCGATGTTCTTTTGTTTAGTGCATTCGCCTTCTCTTAACCCTGAGAAACCACATACCGAAACTGAGGCACTGCCGGCTGTTCATAAGCAGTGCTCGATGCAGTTATTTCGCTTTTTATTCGTTGCCTTTAATATTCTTCTCATCAGTGGTGAGTGCTGCCTGCAGAAAGCGTTTATCTTGCGAATTCACGTGAAAGTTTGTGTTCCCTGTGAGGCGCACTACTTGGGATTAACTTGACTGCTCCAGCCAGGTGGCTCGTTGGTCTAGGGGTATGATTCCTGCTTTGGGTGCAGGAGGTCCCGGGTTCAAATCCCGGACGAGCCCTAGCGTTTTGTGCAAACTGATCGCACGTCAGTGGCTGAGTCAGCGCAAAAAGCTCGCCGTCAATATCAAATGAACTTCTTATTCGATGTGAGCAATTGACACTCTGGTCCGACGCGTTAAAAAAAAAAAATAAAAAAAAAAAAAAGTGGCTGGGGTACCTGGCTCTCACCCAGGAGGCCGGGGTTCGATTCCCGGTACCGGAAATGCGCATTTTGTTGCTCCTCTTATGCGACTTGGCCCGACTTAGCTCGACTGACGCTACGCTGACGCTTGCAGAAAACTACGTTAAGTACGATTCGTGGTAACAAGTGACGGCGAGAGCGATGCGACACCTGTCCACCTCTTATCGAGGCACCTAACTGTGGTCAACAAAGCTGGAGGACTGCAAGACATTGCCACGGGGGCTGAATGCAGCTAACCACACTGCTTAGTGTCCTAACAGCGGAGACAGGTTCAAAAAAAAAAAAAAAAAAAAAAAAAATGGGTATAATTCCTGCTTAGGGTGCAGGAGGTCCCGGGTTCAAATCCCGGACGAGCCCTCGCGTTTTGTGCAAACTGATCGCACGTCAGTGGCTGAGTCAGCGCAAAAAGCTCGCCGTCAATATCAAACGAATTTCTTATTCGACGTGAGCAATTGACACTCTGGTCCGACGCGTGAAGGCGATTACGAAGGTTTCGGGTACAGGTGGTAGCAGATGCAATTTCCCAATCTAAAAACGAAAAAAAATTAAAAAAAAAAAAAAAAAAAAAGGGGGTATGATTCCTGCTTTGGGTGCAGGAGGTCCCGGGTTCAAATCCCGGACGAGCCCTGCCATTTTGACCGTGCTGAAGAGTAGGTGGAACTCAGCCCCGGTTGCAGCTCCTCAATGAAGAGTAGACGCCTGTTATAGCACGTGGATATAACAAGAATGCGGCACCAGTAAAGTACGTAGGTGGAATTCGGTAGAAAAGCAGACGGTAATTTTGCATGCAACGGAAAACAAGGTTGTCTTTGCGGGATATGTGCACCGTGAGTGGAGATTCAGCTTAATTGTGCGACAGTCTACCCTCATCTTACTAGCGACGGCAACAACCAAGGGGTGGCATGTAAGATTGAGCGTGGCTAAGAGTTTCTCATTATTAGTTAGCATCACACTTTGACAGAGCTGTGACAAGGCGAGTAGGGTGAGCTCAGGAAAGCCAGTAGCAAGCGCACTTGAAGTAGCCCTGAAGAACCGGATTATAAATTTTGCCAGCCATAATGGAGCTAGGGGCGTTCTCAGTTACCAAATACCGGTGCAATAAGAGAGCAACAGTATTTGACCGTAAAATGACGCCCTATCCGTCTAGCATACGACATTGCTTGTCTCTGCATACGCGGACGTCAGGTCATCTCGGAAATGAAATCCGAAATATAGATTAAAATTGTTGTGTTCCCGCCCGGGATCGAACCGGGGACCTTCTGCGTGTAAAGCAGACGTGATAACCGCTACACCACGGAAACGACGGTTCTTTTCATGTACCACCCGGAGACTCGTAATAGCAACAGTTTGTCTTCTGTGTTAGCAAGGGCATCGGCTACGAGCTCCCTCCGATTCGTGAAGTTCCTGTAGTAAAAGACGTCGATGGAAACAATCCAACCGCGACAGACAGGGAGAACGCTGGCTGAGCTGCAGCCCTACATGGTGAGACCATCAAAGGTGGCGTCATTCACATGCAGTGCGTTTTCGGAACGAATAGGCTCGTTGGTCTAGGGGTATGATTCCTGCTTCGGGTGCAGGAGGTCCCGGGTTCAAATCCCGGACGAGCCCTTGCGTTTTGTACAACGGTGCGGTAACAAATCGCATGGCGGCGGCTGTTTCGCGCATTTCCAGGCCTCCAAGTCAGCGCTAAAATCCGACAACCAGTTCTGAAACCGTTTCATGTTTCATTTGAGCCATGTGCACCCTGCTGATGGAACGTTTGAAGTTGATTTAAATGGTCACAGTAGAGATCGTAGCAAGTGTCTTGCTGAGTGCGACGAAAACGGGTTTCCGCCCGCAATCGAGCCGGGGACCTTCTGCGTGTTAGGCACGGCGCCTGGGCTCGGCGGCAGCTGCTGCTCTTTCCTTCCTTACGAGATACCGTCGATTCGCGCAGTCGTTATTGCAAAAGATGTCACCAAAGGCAATCGCTTCGTTAGCGGCACGGTGCCTGGGCTCGGCGGCAGCTCTACATGGAGGCACCAGCAGCCCAGCCAGGCCGCCGCCGGCACCGGCGCGCCACAGCCCAAGGAGTCGGCGGCCGCCCTGCAATGCCCCTGCCGTTGCATATTCCACCCGCCTCATATCCTCCCCATGTCTGACTCACTACCCCAAATGACACTGCAGTGGACGTGCTTATTACTATCGCTTTTGGAAGAACCAAGGCGCAGTATTCTAGTGTCGAACCGGTACTGCAAATTGGGATTAAGCAAAAATTTATTGTGTGGTCGAGCGACAGCTTCGGCTCGCTCTTCCTACATGATCGCTTCTTGTGCGGAATAATTCCTAGCTCGCCGATGGCTTCAGAGTTGGTCTTCTCGAAGTTTTGCTTTCGCACTGCATTCCGCAATCTTTTCGTTATGAGTTGTGTGCTTCGGTTTCCCGACTTTCTTGTGTTTAGTGCGTTTGGCTTCTCTTAACCCTTAGCCACCGCTTGCCGAAATTTCCACACTATCATCTGTCGATCTGCAGAGCTCGATGAAGGCATCGCGGCCGTTCCTGAGCTCGTGGAACGGTCGAATCTGTAGTTGTTTCCAGATCTCTCCCACACAACGGCCTCCCAGAAGCTTGGATTACAGAAGTACGCCACTACTCCCAGCCGGAGATTCACGATTGAAAGCAGAATGACATGAGCTACACGCAGCTCCGATTTTTTTTTTGTGTCTGACCTACTTTGAAAGACTTTGTAGTCGATTTACTTACTACTATCGCTGTTGGAAACCAGGTGATAACCGCACAGTATTCTAGAGACGATGAGGTAATGAAAATTTAGAATAAGTAAAACAGTATCAAAAGAAGTTGTGTGGTGGAGCAGCACATGCAATTCACGCTTCCTAGATATTCGTTACTGCATAGAATAATTCTTTTGTCTGCGGCGTCTTCAGTATCCGTCTTCTGGAAATTTTGCTTGCAGTATATTGTGCAATCTTTTCGTTATGAGTTGGTGCTTGGTTTCCCGATGTTCTTTTGTTTAGTGCATTCGCCTTCTCTTAACCCTGAGAAACCACATACCGAAACTGAGGCACTGCCGGCTGTTCATAAGCAGTGCTCGATGCAGTTATTTCGCTTTTTATTCGTTGCCTTTAATATTCTTCTCATCAGTGGTGAGTGCTGCCTGCAGAAAGCGTTTATCTTGCGAATTCACGTGAAAGTTTGTGTTCCCTGTGAGGCGCACTACTTGGGATTAACTTGACTGCTCCAGCCAGGTGGCTCGTTGGTCTAGGGGTATGATTCCTGCTTTGGGTGCAGGAGGTCCCGGGTTCAAATCCCGGACGAGCCCTAGCGTTTTGTGCAAACTGATCGCACGTCAGTGGCTGAGTCAGCGCAAAAAGCTCGCCGTCAATATCAAATGAACTTCTTATTCGATGTGAGCAATTGACACTCTGGTCCGACGCGTTAAAAAAAAAAAATAAAAAAAAAAAAAAGTGGCTGGGGTACCTGGCTCTCACCCAGGAGGCCGGGGTTCGATTCCCGGTACCGGAAATGCGCATTTTGTTGCTCCTCTTATGCGACTTGGCCCGACTTAGCTCGACTGACGCTACGCTGACGCTTGCAGAAAACTACGTTAAGTACGATTCGTGGTAACAAGTGACGGCGAGAGCGATGCGACACCTGTCCACCTCTTATCGAGGCACCTAACTGTGGTCAACAAAGCTGGAGGACTGCAAGACATTGCCACGGGGGCTGAATGCAGCTAACCACACTGCTTAGTGTCCTAACAGCGGAGACAGGTTCAAAAAAAAAAAAAAAAAAAAAAAAATGGGTATAATTCCTGCTTAGGGTGCAGGAGGTCCCGGGTTCAAATCCCGGACGAGCCCTCGCGTTTTGTGCAAACTGATCGCACGTCAGTGGCTGAGTCAGCGCAAAAAGCTCGCCGTCAATATCAAACGAATTTCTTATTCGACGTGAGCAATTGACACTCTGGTCCGACGCGTGAAGGCGATTACGAAGGTTTCGGGTACAGGTGGTAGCAGATGCAATTTCCCAATCTAAAAACGAAAAAAAATTAAAAAAAAAAAAAAAAAAAAAGGGGGTATGATTCCTGCTTTGGGTGCAGGAGGTCCCGGGTTCAAATCCCGGACGAGCCCTGCCATTTTGACCGTGCTGAAGAGTAGGTGGAACTCAGCCCCGGTTGCAGCTCCTCAATGAAGAGTAGACGCCTGTTATAGCACGTGGATATAACAAGAATGCGGCACCAGTAAAGTACGTAGGTGGAATTCGGTAGAAAAGCAGACGGTAATTTTGCATGCAACGGAAAACAAGGTTGTCTTTGCGGGATATGTGCACCGTGAGTGGAGATTCAGCTTAATTGTGCGACAGTCTACCCTCATCTTACTAGCGACGGCAACAACCAAGGGGTGGCATGTAAGATTGAGCGTGGCTAAGAGTTTCTCATTATTAGTTAGCATCACACTTTGACAGAGCTGTGACAAGGCGAGTAGGGTGAGCTCAGGAAAGCCAGTAGCAAGCGCACTTGAAGTAGCCCTGAAGAACCGGATTATAAATTTTGCCAGCCATAATGGAGCTAGGGGCGTTCTCAGTTACCAAATACCGGTGCAATAAGAGAGCAACAGTATTTGACCGTAAAATGACGCCCTATCCGTCTAGCATACGACATTGCTTGTCTCTGCATACGCGGACGTCAGGTCATCTCGGAAATGAAATCCGAAATATAGATTAAAATTGTTGTGTTCCCGCCCGGGATCGAACCGGGGACCTTCTGCGTGTAAAGCAGAGGTGATAACCGCTACACCACGGAAACGACGGTTCTTTTCATGTACCACCCGGAGACTCGTAATAGCAACAGTTTGTCTTCTGTGTTAGCAAGGGCATCGGCTACGAGCTCCCTCCGATTCGTGAAGTTCCTGTAGTAAAAGACGTCGATGGAAACAATCCAACCGCGACAGACAGGGAGAACGCTGGCTGAGCTGCAGCCCTACATGGTGAGACCATCAAAGGTGGCGTCATTCACATGCAGTGCGTTTTCGGAACGAATAGGCTCGTTGGTCTAGGGGTATGATTCCTGCTTCGGGTGCAGGAGGTCCCGGGTTCAAATCCCGGACGAGCCCTTGCGTTTTGTACAACGGTGCGGTAACAAATCGCATGGCGGCGGCTGTTTCGCGCATTTCCAGGCCTCCAAGTCAGCGCTAAAATCCGACAACCAGTTCTGAAACCGTTTCATGTTTCATTTGAGCCATGTGCACCCTGCTGATGGAACGTTTGAAGTTGATTTAAATGGTCACAGTAGAGATCGTAGCAAGTGTCTTGCTGAGTGCGACGAAAACGGGTTTCCGCCCGCAATCGAGCCGGGGACCTTCTGCGTGTTAGGCACGGCGCCTGGGCTCGGCGGCAGCTGCTGCTCTTTCCTTCCTTACGAGATACCGTCGATTCGCGCAGTCGTTATTGCAAAAGATGTCACCAAAGGCAATCGCTTCGTTAGCGGCACGGTGCCTGGGCTCGGCGGCAGCTCTACATGGAGGCACCAGCAGCCCAGCCAGGCCGCCGCCGGCACCGGCGCGCCACAGCCCAAGGAGTCGGCGGCCGCCCTGCAATGCCCCTGCCGTTGCATATTCCACCCGCCTCATATCCTCCCCATGTCTGACTCACTACCCCAAATGACACTGCAGTGGACGTGCTTATTACTATCGCTTTTGGAAGAACCAAGGCGCAGTATTCTAGTGTCGAACCGGTACTGCAAATTGGGATTAAGCAAAAATTTATTGTGTGGTCGAGCGACAGCTTCGGCTCGCTCTTCCTACATGATCGCTTCTTGTGCGGAATAATTCCTAGCTCGCCGATGGCTTCAGAGTTGGTCTTCTCGAAGTTTTGCTTTCGCACTGCATTCCGCAATCTTTTCGTTATGAGTTGTGTGCTTCGGTTTCCCGACTTTCTTGTGTTTAGTGCGTTTGGCTTCTCTTAACCCTTAGCCACCGCTTGCCGAAATTTCCACACTATCATCTGTCGATCTGCAGAGCTCGATGAAGGCATCGCGGCCGTTCCTGAGCTCGTGGAACGGTCGAATCTGTAGTTGTTTCCAGATCTCTCCCACACAACGGCCTCCCAGAAGCTTGGATTACAGAAGTACGCCACTACTCCCAGCCGGAGATTCACGATTGAAAGCAGAATGACATGAGCTACACGCAGCTCCGATTTTTTTTTTGTGTCTGACCTACTTTGAAAGACTTTGTAGTCGATTTACTTACTACTATCGCTGTTGGAAACCAGGTGATAACCGCACAGTATTCTAGAGACGATGAGGTAATGAAAATTTAGAATAAGTAAAACAGTATCAAAAGAAGTTGTGTGGTGGAGCAGCACATGCAATTCACGCTTCCTAGATATTCGTTACTGCATAGAATAATTCTTTTGTCTGCGGCGTCTTCAGTATCCGTCTTCTGGAAATTTTGCTTGCAGTATATTGTGCAATCTTTTCGTTATGAGTTGGTGCTTGGTTTCCCGATGTTCTTTTGTTTAGTGCATTCGCCTTCTCTTAACCCTGAGAAACCACATACCGAAACTGAGGCACTGCCGGCTGTTCATAAGCAGTGCTCGATGCAGTTATTTCGCTTTTTATTCGTTGCCTTTAATATTCTTCTCATCAGTGGTGAGTGCTGCCTGCAGAAAGCGTTTATCTTGCGAATTCACGTGAAAGTTTGTGTTCCCTGTGAGGCGCACTACTTGGGATTAACTTGACTGCTCCAGCCAGGTGGCTCGTTGGTCTAGGGGTATGATTCCTGCTTTGGGTGCAGGAGGTCCCGGGTTCAAATCCCGGACGAGCCCTAGCGTTTTGTGCAAACTGATCGCACGTCAGTGGCTGAGTCAGCGCAAAAAGCTCGCCGTCAATATCAAATGAACTTCTTATTCGATGTGAGCAATTGACACTCTGGTCCGACGCGTTAAAAAAAAAAAAAAAAATAAAAAAAAAAAAAAAGTGGCTGGGGTACCTGGCTCTCACCCAGGAGGCCGGGGTTCGATTCCCGGTACCGGAAATGCGCATTTTGTTGCTCCTCTTATGCGACTTGGCCCGACTTAGCTCGACTGACGCTACGCTGACGCTTGCAGAAAACTACGTTAAGTACGATTCGTGGTAACAAGTGACGGCGAGAGCGATGCGACACCTGTCCACCTCTTATCGAGGCACCTAACTGTGGTCAACAAAGCTGGAGGACTGCAAGACATTGCCACGGGGGCTGAATGCAGCTAACCACACTGCTTAGTGTCCTAACAGCGGAGACAGGTTCAAAAAAAAAAAAAAAAAAAAAAAAAATGGGTATAATTCCTGCTTAGGGTGCAGGAGGTCCCGGGTTCAAATCCCGGACGAGCCCTCGCGTTTTGTGCAAACTGATCGCACGTCAGTGGCTGAGTCAGCGCAAAAAGCTCGCCGTCAATATCAAACGAATTTCTTATTCGACGTGAGCAATTGACACTCTGGTCCGACGCGTGAAGGCGATTACGAAGGTTTCGGGTACAGGTGGTAGCAGATGCAATTTCCCAATCTAAAAACGAAAAAAAATTAAAAAAAAAAAAAAAAAAAAAGGGGGTATGATTCCTGCTTTGGGTGCAGGAGGTCCCGGGTTCAAATCCCGGACGAGCCCTGCCATTTTGACCGTGCTGAAGAGTAGGTGGAACTCAGCCCCGGTTGCAGCTCCTCAATGAAGAGTAGACGCCTGTTATAGCACGTGGATATAACAAGAATGCGGCACCAGTAAAGTACGTAGGTGGAATTCGGTAGAAAAGCAGACGGTAATTTTGCATGCAACGGAAAACAAGGTTGTCTTTGCGGGATATGTGCACCGTGAGTGGAGATTCAGCTTAATTGTGCGACAGTCTACCCTCATCTTACTAGCGACGGCAACAACCAAGGGGTGGCATGTAAGATTGAGCGTGGCTAAGAGTTTCTCATTATTAGTTAGCATCACACTTTGACAGAGCTGTGACAAGGCGAGTAGGGTGAGCTCAGGAAAGCCAGTAGCAAGCGCACTTGAAGTAGCCCTGAAGAACCGGATTATAAATTTTGCCAGCCATAATGGAGCTAGGGGCGTTCTCAGTTACCAAATACCGGTGCAATAAGAGAGCAACAGTATTTGACCGTAAAATGACGCCCTATCCGTCTAGCATACGACATTGCTTGTCTCTGCATACGCGGACGTCAGGTCATCTCGGAAATGAAATCCGAAATATAGATTAAAATTGTTGTGTTCCCGCCCGGGATCGAACCGGGGACCTTCTGCGTGTAAAGCAGACGTGATAACCGCTACACCACGGAAACGACGGTTCTTTTCATGTACCACCCGGAGACTCGTAATAGCAACAGTTTGTCTTCTGTGTTAGCAAGGGCATCGGCTACGAGCTCCCTCCGATTCGTGAAGTTCCTGTAGTAAAAGACGTCGATGGAAACAATCCAACCGCGACAGACAGGGAGAACGCTGGCTGAGCTGCAGCCCTACATGGTGAGACCATCAAAGGTGGCGTCATTCACATGCAGTGCGTTTTCGGAACGAATAGGCTCGTTGGTCTAGGGGTATGATTCCTGCTTCGGGTGCAGGAGGTCCCGGGTTCAAATCCCGGACGAGCCCTTGCGTTTTGTACAACGGTGCGGTAACAAATCGCATGGCGGCGGCTGTTTCGCGCATTTCCAGGCCTCCAAGTCAGCGCTAAAATCCGACAACCAGTTCTGAAACCGTTTCATGTTTCATTTGAGCCATGTGCACCCTGCTGATGGAACGTTTGAAGTTGATTTAAATGGTCACAGTAGAGATCGTAGCA
Source organism: Schistocerca piceifrons (assembly GCF_021461385.2). NCBI lineage: Eukaryota > Metazoa > Arthropoda > Insecta > Orthoptera > Acrididae > Schistocerca > Schistocerca piceifrons. Next base: position 61,030 of record NW_025728896.1, read on the forward strand.
AGTGTCTTGCTGAGTGCGACGAAAACGGGTTTCCGCCCGCAATCGAGCCGGGGACCTTCTGCGTGTTAGGCACGGCGCCTGGGCTCGGCGGCAGCTGCTGCTCTTTCCTTCCTTACGAGATACCGTCGATTCGCGCAGTCGTTATTGCAAAAGATGTCACCAAAGGCAATCGCTTCGTTAGCGGCACGGTGCCTGGGCTCGGCGGCAGCTCTACATGGAGGCACCAGCAGCCCAGCCAGGCCGCCGCCGGCACCGGCGCGCCACAGCCCAAGGAGTCGGCGGCCGCCCTGCAATGCCCCTGCCGTTGCATATTCCACCCGCCTCATATCCTCCCCATGTCTGACTCACTACCCCAAATGACACTGCAGTGGACGTGCTTATTACTATCGCTTTTGGAAGAACCAAGGCGCAGTATTCTAGTGTCGAACCGGTACTGCAAATTGGGATTAAGCAAAAATTTATTGTGTGGTCGAGCGACAGCTTCGGCTCGCTCTTCCTACATGATCGCTTCTTGTGCGGAATAATTCCTAGCTCGCCGATGGCTTCAGAGTTGGTCTTCTCGAAGTTTTGCTTTCGCACTGCATTCCGCAATCTTTTCGTTATGAGTTGTGTGCTTCGGTTTCCCGACTTTCTTGTGTTTAGTGCGTTTGGCTTCTCTTAACCCTTAGCCACCGCTTGCCGAAATTTCCACACTATCATCTGTCGATCTGCAGAGCTCGATGAAGGCATCGCGGCCGTTCCTGAGCTCGTGGAACGGTCGAATCTGTAGTTGTTTCCAGATCTCTCCCACACAACGGCCTCCCAGAAGCTTGGATTACAGAAGTACGCCACTACTCCCAGCCGGAGATTCACGATTGAAAGCAGAATGACATGAGCTACACGCAGCTCCGATTTTTTTTTTGTGTCTGACCTACTTTGAAAGACTTTGTAGTCGATTTACTTACTACTATCGCTGTTGGAAACCAGGTGATAACCGCACAGTATTCTAGAGACGATGAGGTAATGAAAATTTAGAATAAGTAAAACAGTATCAAAAGAAGTTGTGTGGTGGAGCAGCACATGCAATTCACGCTTCCTAGATATTCGTTACTGCATAGAATAATTCTTTTGTCTGCGGCGTCTTCAGTATCCGTCTTCTGGAAATTTTGCTTGCAGTATATTGTGCAATCTTTTCGTTATGAGTTGGTGCTTGGTTTCCCGATGTTCTTTTGTTTAGTGCATTCGCCTTCTCTTAACCCTGAGAAACCACATACCGAAACTGAGGCACTGCCGGCTGTTCATAAGCAGTGCTCGATGCAGTTATTTCGCTTTTTATTCGTTGCCTTTAATATTCTTCTCATCAGTGGTGAGTGCTGCCTGCAGAAAGCGTTTATCTTGCGAATTCACGTGAAAGTTTGTGTTCCCTGTGAGGCGCACTACTTGGGATTAACTTGACTGCTCCAGCCAGGTGGCTCGTTGGTCTAGGGGTATGATTCCTGCTTTGGGTGCAGGAGGTCCCGGGTTCAAATCCCGGACGAGCCCTAGCGTTTTGTGCAAACTGATCGCACGTCAGTGGCTGAGTCAGCGCAAAAAGCTCGCCGTCAATATCAAATGAACTTCTTATTCGATGTGAGCAATTGACACTCTGGTCCGACGCGTTAAAAAAAAAAAATAAAAAAAAAAAAAAGTGGCTGGGGTACCTGGCTCTCACCCAGGAGGCCGGGGTTCGATTCCCGGTACCGGAAATGCGCATTTTGTTGCTCCTCTTATGCGACTTGGCCCGACTTAGCTCGACTGACGCTACGCTGACGCTTGCAGAAAACTACGTTAAGTACGATTCGTGGTAACAAGTGACGGCGAGAGCGATGCGACACCTGTCCATCTCTTATCGAGGCACCTAACTGTGGTCAACAAAGCTGGAGGACTGCAAGACATTGCCACGGGGGCTGAATGCAGCTAACCACACTGCTTAGTGTCCTAACAGCGGAGACAGGTTCAAAAAAAAAAAAAAAAAAAAAAAAAAAATGGGTATAATTCCTGCTTAGGGTGCAGGAGGTCCCGGGTTCAAATCCCGGACGAGCCCTCGCGTTTTGTGCAAACTGATCGCACGTCAGTGGCTGAGTCAGCGCAAAAAGCTCGCCGTCAATATCAAACGAATTTCTTATTCGACGTGAGCAATTGACACTCTGGTCCGACGCGTGAAGGCGATTACGAAGGTTTCGGGTACAGGTGGTAGCAGATGCAATTTCCCAATCTAAAAACGAAAAAAAATTAAAAAAAAAAAAAAAAAAAAAAGGGGGTATGATTCCTGCTTTGGGTGCAGGAGGTCCCGGGTTCAAATCCCGGACGAGCCCTGCCATTTTGACCGTGCTGAAGAGTAGGTGGAACTCAGCCCCGGTTGCAGCTCCTCAATGAAGAGTAGACGCCTGTTATAGCACGTGGATATAACAAGAATGCGGCACCAGTAAAGTACGTAGGTGGAATTCGGTAGAAAAGCAGACGGTAATTTTGCATGCAACGGAAAACAAGGTTGTCTTTGCGGGATATGTGCACCGTGAGTGGAGATTCAGCTTAATTGTGCGACAGTCTACCCTCATCTTACTAGCGACGGCAACAACCAAGGGGTGGCATGTAAGATTGAGCGTGGCTAAGAGTTTCTCATTATTAGTTAGCATCACACTTTGACAGAGCTGTGACAAGGCGAGTAGGGTGAGCTCAGGAAAGCCAGTAGCAAGCGCACTTGAAGTAGCCCTGAAGAACCGGATTATAAATTTTGCCAGCCATAATGGAGCTAGGGGCGTTCTCAGTTACCAAATACCGGTGCAATAAGAGAGCAACAGTATTTGACCGTAAAATGACGCCCTATCCGTCTAGCATACGACATTGCTTGTCTCTGCATACGCGGACGTCAGGTCATCTCGGAAATGAAATCCGAAATATAGATTAAAATTGTTGTGTTCCCGCCCGGGATCGAACCGGGGACCTTCTGCGTGTAAAGCAGACGTGATAACCGCTACACCACGGAAACGACGGTTCTTTTCATGTACCACCCGGAGACTCGTAATAGCAACAGTTTGTCTTCTGTGTTAGCAAGGGCATCGGCTACGAGCTCCCTCCGATTCGTGAAGTTCCTGTAGTAAAAGACGTCGATGGAAACAATCCAACCGCGACAGACAGGGAGAACGCTGGCTGAGCTGCAGCCCTACATGGTGAGACCATCAAAGGTGGCGTCATTCACATGCAGTGCGTTTTCGGAACGAATAGGCTCGTTGGTCTAGGGGTATGATTCCTGCTTCGGGTGCAGGAGGTCCCGGGTTCAAATCCCGGACGAGCCCTTGCGTTTTGTACAACGGTGCGGTAACAAATCGCATGGCGGCGGCTGTTTCGCGCATTTCCAGGCCTCCAAGTCAGCGCTAAAATCCGACAACCAGTTCTGAAACCGTTTCATGTTTCATTTGAGCCATGTGCACCCTGCTGATGGAACGTTTGAAGTTGATTTAAATGGTCACAGTAGAGATCGTAGCAAGTGTCTTGCTGAGTGCGACGAAAACGGGTTTCCGCCCGCAATCGAGCCGGGGACCTTCTGCGTGTTAGGCACGGCGCCTGGGCTCGGCGGCAGCTGCTGCTCTTTCCTTCCTTACGAGATACCGTCGATTCGCGCAGTCGTTATTGCAAAAGATGTCACCAAAGGCAATCGCTTCGTTAGCGGCACGGTGCCTGGGCTCGGCGGCAGCTCTACATGGAGGCACCAGCAGCCCAGCCAGGCCGCCGCCGGCACCGGCGCGCCACAGCCCAAGGAGTCGGCGGCCGCCCTGCAATGCCCCTGCCGTTGCATATTCCACCCGCCTCATATCCTCCCCATGTCTGACTCACTACCCCAAATGACACTGCAGTGGACGTGCTTATTACTATCGCTTTTGGAAGAACCAAGGCGCAGTATTCTAGTGTCGAACCGGTACTGCAAATTGGGATTAAGCAAAAATTTATTGTGTGGTCGAGCGACAGCTTCGGCTCGCTCTTCCTACATGATCGCTTCTTGTGCGGAATAATTCCTAGCTCGCCGATGGCTTCAGAGTTGGTCTTCTCGAAGTTTTGCTTTCGCACTGCATTCCGCAATCTTTTCGTTATGAGTTGTGTGCTTCGGTTTCCCGACTTTCTTGTGTTTAGTGCGTTTGGCTTCTCTTAACCCTTAGCCACCGCTTGCCGAAATTTCCACACTATCATCTGTCGATCTGCAGAGCTCGATGAAGGCATCGCGGCCGTTCCTGAGCTCGTGGAACGGTCGAATCTGTAGTTGTTTCCAGATCTCTCCCACACAACGGCCTCCCAGAAGCTTGGATTACAGAAGTACGCCACTACTCCCAGCCGGAGATTCACGATTGAAAGCAGAATGACATGAGCTACACGCAGCTCCGATTTTTTTTTTGTGTCTGACCTACTTTGAAAGACTTTGTAGTCGATTTACTTACTACTATCGCTGTTGGAAACCAGGTGATAACCGCACAGTATTCTAGAGCCGATGAGGTAATGAAAATTTAGAATAAGTAAAACAGTATCAAAAGAAGTTGTGTGGTGGAGCAGCACATGCAATTCACGCTTCCTAGATATTCGTTACTGCATAGAATAATTCTTTTGTCTGCGGCGTCTTCAGTATCCGTCTTCTGGAAATTTTGCTTGCAGTATATTGTGCAATCTTTTCGTTATGAGTTGGTGCTTGGTTTCCCGATGTTCTTTTGTTTAGTGCATTCGCCTTCTCTTAACCCTGAGAAACCACATACCGAAACTGAGGCACTGCCGGCTGTTCATAAGCAGTGCTCGATGCAGTTATTTCGCTTTTTATTCGTTGCCTTTAATATTCTTCTCATCAGTGGTGAGTGCTGCCTGCAGAAAGCGTTTATCTTGCGAATTCACGTGAAAGTTTGTGTTCCCTGTGAGGCGCACTACTTGGGATTAACTTGACTGCTCCAGCCAGGTGGCTCGTTGGTCTAGGGGTATGATTCCTGCTTTGGGTGCAGGAGGTCCCGGGTTCAAATCCCGGACGAGCCCTAGCGTTTTGTGCAAACTGATCGCACGTCAGTGGCTGAGTCAGCGCAAAAAGCTCGCCGTCAATATCAAATGAACTTCTTATTCGATGTGAGCAATTGACACTCTGGTCCGACGCGTTAAAAAAAAAAAAATAAAAAAAAAAAAGTGGCTGGGGTACCTGGCTCTCACCCAGGAGGCCGGGGTTCGATTCCCGGTACCGGAAATGCGCATTTTGTTGCTCCTCTTATGCGACTTGGCCCGACTTAGCTCGACTGACGCTTGCAGAAAACTACGTTAAGTACGATTCGTGGTAACAAGTGACGGCGAGAGCGATGCGACACCTGTCCACCTCTTATCGAGGCACCTAACTGTGGTCAACAAAGCTGGAGGACTGCAAGACATTGCCACGGGGGCTGAATGCAGCTAACCACACTGCTTAGTGTCCTAACAGCGGAGACAGGTTCAAAAAAAAAAAAAAAAAAAAAAAAAAATGGGTATAATTCCTGCTTAGGGTGCAGGAGGTCCCGGGTTCAAATCCCGGACGAGCCCTCGCGTTTTGTGCAAACTGATCGCACGTCAGTGGCTGAGTCAGCGCAAAAAGCTCGCCGTCAATATCAAACGAATTTCTTATTCGACGTGAGCAATTGACACTCTGGTCCGACGCGTGAAGGCGATTACGAAGGTTTCGGGTACAGGTGGTAGCAGATGCAATTTCCCAATCTAAAAACGAAAAAAAATTAAAAAAAAAAAAAAAAAAAAAAGGGGGTATGATTCCTGCTTTGGGTGCAGGAGGTCCCGGGTTCAAATCCCGGACGAGCCCTGCCATTTTGACCGTGCTGAAGAGTAGGTGGAACTCAGCCCCGGTTGCAGCTCCTCAATGAAGAGTAGACGCCTGTTATAGCACGTGGATATAACAAGAATGCGGCACCAGTAAAGTACGTAGGTGGAATTCGGTAGAAAAGCAGACGGTAATTTTGCATGCAACGGAAAACAAGGTTGTCTTTGCGGGATATGTGCACCGTGAGTGGAGATTCAGCTTAATTGTGCGACAGTCTACCCTCATCTTACTAGCGACGGCAACAACCAAGGGGTGGCATGTAAGATTGAGCGTGGCTAAGAGTTTCTCATTATTAGTTAGCATCACACTTTGACAGAGCTGTGACAAGGCGAGTAGGGTGAGCTCAGGAAAGCCAGTAGCAAGCGCACTTGAAGTAGCCCTGAAGAACCGGATTATAAATTTTGCCAGCCATAATGGAGCTAGGGGCGTTCTCAGTTACCAAATACCGGTGCAATAAGAGAGCAACAGTATTTGACCGTAAAATGACGCCCTATCCGTCTAGCATACGACATTGCTTGTCTCTGCATACGCGGACGTCAGGTCATCTCGGAAATGAAATCCGAAATATAGATTAAAATTGTTGTGTTCCCGCCCGGGATCGAACCGGGGACCTTCTGCGTGTAAAGCAGACGTGATAACCGCTACACCACGGAAACGACGGTTCTTTTCATGTACCACCCGGAGACTCGTAATAGCAACAGTTTGTCTTCTGTGTTAGCAAGGGCATCGGCTACGAGCTCCCTCCGATTCGTGAAGTTCCTGTAGTAAAAGACGTCGATGGAAACAATCCAACCGCGACAGACAGGGAGAACGCTGGCTGAGCTGCAGCCCTACATGGTGAGACCATCAAAGGTGGCGTCATTCACATGCAGTGCGTTTTCGGAACGAATAGGCTCGTTGGTCTAGGGGTATGATTCCTGCTTCGGGTGCAGGAGGTCCCGGGTTCAAATCCCGGACGAGCCCTTGCGTTTTGTACAACGGTGCGGTAACAAATCGCATGGCGGCGGCTGTTTCGCGCATTTCCAGGCCTCCAAGTCAGCGCTAAAATCCGACAACCAGTTCTGAAACCGTTTCATGTTTCATTTGAGCCATGTGCACCCTGCTGATGGAACGTTTGAAGTTGATTTAAATGGTCACAGTAGAGATCGTAGCAAGTGTCTTGCTGAGTGCGACGAAAACGGGTTTCCGCCCGCAATCGAGCCGGGGACCTTCTGCGTGTTAGGCACGGCGCCTGGGCTCGGCGGCAGCTGCTGCTCTTTCCTTCCTTACGAGATACCGTCGATTCGCGCAGTCGTTATTGCAAAAGATGTCACCAAAGGCAATCGCTTCGTTAGCGGCACGGTGCCTGGGCTCGGCGGCAGCTCTACATGGAGGCACCAGCAGCCCAGCCAGGCCGCCGCCGGCACCGGCGCGCCACAGCCCAAGGAGTCGGCGGCCGCCCTGCAATGCCCCTGCCGTTGCATATTCCACCCGCCTCATATCCTCCCCATGTCTGACTCACTACCCCAAATGACACTGCAGTGGACGTGCTTATTACTATCGCTTTTGGAAGAACCAAGGCGCAGTATTCTAGTGTCGAACCGGTACTGCAAATTGGGATTAAGCAAAAATTTATTGTGTGGTCGAGCGACAGCTTCGGCTCGCTCTTCCTACATGATCGCTTCTTGTGCGGAATAATTCCTAGCTCGCCGATGGCTTCAGAGTTGGTCTTCTCGAAGTTTTGCTTTCGCACTGCATTCCGCAATCTTTTCGTTATGAGTTGTGTGCTTCGGTTTCCCGACTTTCTTGTGTTTAGTGCGTTTGGCTTCTCTTAACCCTTAGCCACCGCTTGCCGAAATTTCCACACTATCATCTGTCGATCTGCAGAGCTCGATGAAGGCATCGCGGCCGTTCCTGAGCTCGTGGAACGGTCGAATCTGTAGTTGTTTCCAGATCTCTCCCACACAACGGCCTCCCAGAAGCTTGGATTACAGAAGTACGCCACTACTCCCAGCCGGAGATTCACGATTGAAAGCAGAATGACATGAGCTACACGCAGCTCCGATTTTTTTTTTGTGTCTGACCTACTTTGAAAGACTTTGTAGTCGATTTACTTACTACTATCGCTGTTGGAAACCAGGTGATAACCGCACAGTATTCTAGAGACGATGAGGTAATGAAAATTTAGAATAAGTAAAACAGTATCAAAAGAAGTTGTGTGGTGGAGCAGCACATGCAATTCACGCTTCCTAGATATTCGTTACTGCATAGAATAATTCTTTTGTCTGCGGCGTCTTCAGTATCCGTCTTCTGGAAATTTTGCTTGCAGTATATTGTGCAATCTTTTCGTTATGAGTTGGTGCTTGGTTTCCCGATGTTCTTTTGTTTAGTGCATTCGCCTTCTCTTAACCCTGAGAAACCACATACCGAAACTGAGGCACTGCCGGCTGTTCATAAGCAGTGCTCGATGCAGTTATTTCGCTTTTTATTCGTTGCCTTTAATATTCTTCTCATCAGTGGTGAGTGCTGCCTGCAGAAAGCGTTTATCTTGCGAATTCACGTGAAAGTTTGTGTTCCCTGTGAGGCGCACTACTTGGGATTAACTTGACTGCTCCAGCCAGGTGGCTCGTTGGTCTAGGGGTATGATTCCTGCTTTGGGTGCAGGAGGTCCCGGGTTCAAATCCCGGACGAGCCCTAGCGTTTTGTGCAAACTGATCGCACGTCAGTGGCTGAGTCAGCGCAAAAAGCTCGCCGTCAATATCAAATGAACTTCTTATTCGATGTGAGCAATTGACACTCTGGTCCGACGCGTTAAAAAAAAAAAAATAAAAAAAAAAAAGTGGCTGGGGTACCTGGCTCTCACCCAGGAGGCCGGGGTTCGATTCCCGGTACCGGAAATGCGCATTTTGTTGCTCCTCTTATGCGACTTGGCCCGACTTAGCTCGACTGACGCTTGCAGAAAACTACGTTAAGTACGATTCGTGGTAACAAGTGACGGCGAGAGCGATGCGACACCTGTCCACCTCTTATCGAGGCACCTAACTGTGGTCAACAAAGCTGGAGGACTGCAAGACATTGCCACGGGGGCTGAATGCAGCTAACCACACTGCTTAGTGTCCTAACAGCGGAGACAGGTTCAAAAAAAAAAAAAAAAAAAAAAAATGGGTATAATTCCTGCTTAGGGTGCAGGAGGTCCCGGGTTCAAATCCCGGACGAGCCCTCGCGTTTTGTGCAAACTGATCGCACGTCAGTGGCTGAGTCAGCGCAAAAAGCTCGCCGTCAATATCAAACGAATTTCTTATTCGACGTGAGCAATTGACACTCTGGTCCGACGCGTGAAGGCGATTACGAAGGTTTCGGGTACAGGTGGTAGCAGATGCAATTTCCCAATCTAAAAACGAAAAAAAATTAAAAAAAAAAAAAAAAAAAAAGGGGGTATGATTCCTGCTTTGGGTGCAGGAGGTCCCGGGTTCAAATCCCGGACGAGCCCTGCCATTTTGACCGTGCTGAAGAGTAGGTGGAACTCAGCCCCGGTTGCAGCTCCTCAATGAAGAGTAGACGCCTGTTATAGCACGTGGATATAACAAGAATGCGGCACCAGTAAAGTACGTAGGTGGAATTCGGTAGAAAAGCAGACGGTAATTTTGCATGCAACGGAAAACAAGGTTGTCTTTGCGGGATATGTGCACCGTGAGTGGAGATTCAGCTTAATTGTGCGACAGTCTACCCTCATCTTACTAGCGACGGCAACAACCAAGGGGTGGCATGTAAGATTGAGCGTGGCTAAGAGTTTCTCATTATTAGTTAGCATCACACTTTGACAGAGCTGTGACAAGGCGAGTAGGGTGAGCTCAGGAAAGCCAGTAGCAAGCGCACTTGAAGTAGCCCTGAAGAACCGGATTATAAATTTTGCCAGCCATAATGGAGCTAGGGGCGTTCTCAGTTACCAAATACCGGTGCAATAAGAGAGCAACAGTATTTGACCGTAAAATGACGCCCTATCCGTCTAGCATACGACATTGCTTGTCTCTGCATACGCGGACGTCAGGTCATCTCGGAAATGAAATCCGAAATATAGATTAAAATTGTTGTGTTCCCGCCCGGGATCGAACCGGGGACCTTCTGCGTGTAAAGCAGACGTGATAACCGCTACACCACGGAAACGACGGTTCTTTTCATGTACCACCCGGAGACTCGTAATAGCAACAGTTTGTCTTCTGTGTTAGCAAGGGCATCGGCTACGAGCTCCCTCCGATTCGTGAAGTTCCTGTAGTAAAAGACGTCGATGGAAACAATCCAACCGCGACAGACAGGGAGAACGCTGGCTGAGCTGCAGCCCTACATGGTGAGACCATCAAAGGTGGCGTCATTCACATGCAGTGCGTTTTCGGAACGAATAGGCTCGTTGGTCTAGGGGTATGATTCCTGCTTCGGGTGCAGGAGGTCCCGGGTTCAAATCCCGGACGAGCCCTTGCGTTTTGTACAACGGTGCGGTAACAAATCGCATGGCGGCGGCTGTTTCGCGCATTTCCAGGCCTCCAAGTCAGCGCTAAAATCCGACAACCAGTTCTGAAACCGTTTCATGTTTCATTTGAGCCATGTGCACCCTGCTGATGGAACGTTTGAAGTTGATTTAAATGGTCACAGTAGAGATCGTAGCAAGTGTCTTGCTGAGTGCGACGAAAACGGGTTTCCGCCCGCAATCGAGCCGGGGACCTTCTGCGTGTTAGGCACGGCGCCTGGGCTCGGCGGCAGCTGCTGCTCTTTCCTTCCTTACGAGATACCGTCGATTCGCGCAGTCGTTATTGCAAAAGATGTCACCAAAGGCAATCGCTTCGTTAGCGGCACGGTGCCTGGGCTCGGCGGCAGCTCTACATGGAGGCACCAGCAGCCCAGCCAGGCCGCCGCCGGCACCGGCGCGCCACAGCCCAAGGAGTCGGCGGCCGCCCTGCAATGCCCCTGCCGTTGCATATTCCACCCGCCTCATATCCTCCCCATGTCTGACTCACTACCCCAAATGACACTGCAGTGGACGTGCTTATTACTATCGCTTTTGGAAGAACCAAGGCGCAGTATTCTAGTGTCGAACCGGTACTGCAAATTGGGATTAAGCAAAAATTTATTGTGTGGTCGAGCGACAGCTTCGGCTCGCTCTTCCTACATGATCGCTTCTTGTGCGGAATAATTCCTAGCTCGCCGATGGCTTCAGAGTTGGTCTTCTCGAAGTTTTGCTTTCGCACTGCATTCCGCAATCTTTTCGTTATGAGTTGTGTGCTTCGGTTTCCCGACTTTCTTGTGTTTAGTGCGTTTGGCTTCTCTTAACCCTTAGCCACCGCTTGCCGAAATTTCCACACTATCATCTGTCGATCTGCAGAGCTCGATGAAGGCATCGCGGCCGTTCCTGAGCTCGTGGAACGGTCGAATCTGTAGTTGTTTCCAGATCTCTCCCACACAACGGCCTCCCAGAAGCTTGGATTACAGAAGTACGCCACTACTCCCAGCCGGAGATTCACGATTGAAAGCAGAATGACATGAGCTACACGCAGCTCCGATTTTTTTTTTGTGTCTGACCTACTTTGAAAGACTTTGTAGTCGATTTACTTACTACTATCGCTGTTGGAAACCAGGTGATAACCGCACAGTATTCTAGAGACGATGAGGTAATGAAAATTTAGAATAAGTAAAACAGTATCAAAAGAAGTTGTGTGGTGGAGCAGCACATGCAATTCACGCTTCCTAGATATTCGTTACTGCATAGAATAATTCTTTTGTCTGCGGCGTCTTCAGTATCCGTCTTCTGGAAATTTTGCTTGCAGTATATTGTGCAATCTTTTCGTTATGAGTTGGTGCTTGGTTTCCCGATGTTCTTTTGTTTAGTGCATTCGCCTTCTCTTAACCCTGAGAAACCACATACCGAAACTGAGGCACTGCCGGCTGTTCATAAGCAGTGCTCGATGCAGTTATTTCGCTTTTTATTCGTTGCCTTTAATATTCTTCTCATCAGTGGTGAGTGCTGCCTGCAGAAAGCGTTTATCTTGCGAATTCACGTGAAAGTTTGTGTTCCCTGTGAGGCGCACTACTTGGGATTAACTTGACTGCTCCAGCCAGGTGGCTCGTTGGTCTAGGGGTATGATTCCTGCTATGGGTGCAGGAGGTCCCGGGTTCAAATCCCGGACGAGCCCTAGCGTTTTGTGCAAACTGATCGCACGTCAGTGGCTGAGTCAGCGCAAAAAGCTCGCCGTCAATATCAAATGAACTTCTTATTCGATGTGAGCAATTGACACTCTGGTCCGACGCGTTAAAAAAAAAAAAAAAAATAAAAAAAAAAAAAAAGTGGCTGGGGTACCTGGCTCTCACCCAGGAGGCCGGGGTTCGATTCCCGGTACCGGAAATGCGCATTTTGTTGCTCCTCTTATGCGACTTGGCCCGACTTAGCTCGACTGACGCTACGCTGACGCTTGCAGAAAACTACGTTAAGTACGATTCGTGGTAACAAGTGACGGCGAGAGCGATGCGACACCTGTCCACCTCTTATCGAGGCACCTAACTGTGGTCAACAAAGCTGGAGGACTGCAAGACATTGCCACGGGGGCTGAATGCAGCTAACCACACTGCTTAGTGTCCTAACAGCGGAGACAGGTTCAAAAAAAAAAAAAAAAAAAAAAAAAAATGGGTATAATTCCTGCTTAGGGTGCAGGAGGTCCCGGGTTCAAATCCCGGACGAGCCCTCGCGTTTTGTGCAAACTGATCGCACGTCAGTGGCTGAGTCAGCGCAAAAAGCTCGCCGTCAATATCAAACGAATTTCTTATTCGACGTGAGCAATTGACACTCTGGTCCGACGCGTGAAGGCGATTACGAAGGTTTCGGGTACAGGTGGTAGCAGATGCAATTTCCCAATCTAAAAACGAAAAAAAATTAAAAAAAAAAAAAAAAAAAAAAAGGGGGTATGATTCCTGCTTTGGGTGCAGGAGGTCCCGGGTTCAAATCCCGGACGAGCCCTGCCATTTTGACCGTGCTGAAGAGTAGGTGGAACTCAGCCCCGGTTGCAGCTCCTCAATGAAGAGTAGACGCCTGTTATAGCACGTGGATATAACAAGAATGCGGCACCAGTAAAGTACGTAGGTGGAATTCGGTAGAAAAGCAGACGGTAATTTTGCATGCAACGGAAAACAAGGTTGTCTTTGCGGGATATGTGCACCGTGAGTGGAGATTCAGCTTAATTGTGCGACAGTCTACCCTCATCTTACTAGCGACGGCAACAACCAAGGGGTGGCATGTAAGATTGAGCGTGGCTAAGAGTTTCTCATTATTAGTTAGCATCACACTTTGACAGAGCTGTGACAAGGCGAGTAGGGTGAGCTCAGGAAAGCCAGTAGCAAGCGCACTTGAAGTAGCCCTGAAGAACCGGATTATAAATTTTGCCAGCCATAATGGAGCTAGGGGCGTTCTCAGTTACCAAATACCGGTGCAATAAGAGAGCAACAGTATTTGACCGTAAAATGACGCCCTATCCGTCTAGCATACGACATTGCTTGTCTCTGCATACGCGGACGTCAGGTCATCTCGGAAATGAAATCCGAAATATAGATTAAAATTGTTGTGTTCCCGCCCGGGATCGAACCGGGGACCTTCTGCGTGTAAAGCAGACGTGATAACCGCTACACCACGGAAACGACGGTTCTTTTCATGTACCACCCGGAGACTCGTAATAGCAACAGTTTGTCTTCTGTGTTAGCAAGGGCATCGGCTACGAGCTCCCTCCGATTCGTGAAGTTCCTGTAGTAAAAGACGTCGATGGAAACAATCCAACCGCGACAGACAGGGAGAACGCTGGCTGAGCTGCAGCCCTACATGGTGAGACCATCAAAGGTGGCGTCATTCACATGCAGTGCGTTTTCGGAACGAATAGGCTCGTTGGTCTAGGGGTATGATTCCTGCTTCGGGTGCAGGAGGTCCCGGGTTCAAATCCCGGACGAGCCCTTGCGTTTTGTACAACGGTGCGGTAACAAATCGCATGGCGGCGGCTGTTTCGCGCATTTCCAGGCCTCCAAGTCAGCGCTAAAATCCGACAACCAGTTCTGAAACCGTTTCATGTTTCATTTGAGCCATGTGCACCCTGCTGATGGAACGTTTGAAGTTGATTTAAATGGTCACAGTAGAGATCGTAGCAAGTGTCTTGCTGAGTGCGACGAAAACGGGTTTCCGCCCGCAATCGAGCCGGGGACCTTCTGCGTGTTAGGCACGGCGCCTGGGCTCGGCGGCAGCTGCTGCTCTTTCCTTCCTTACGAGATACCGTCGATTCGCGCAGTCGTTATTGCAAAAGATGTCACCAAAGGCAATCGCTTCGTTAGCGGCACGGTGCCTGGGCTCGGCGGCAGCTCTACATGGAGGCACCAGCAGCCCAGCCAGGCCGCCGCCGGCACCGGCGCGCCACAGCCCAAGGAGTCGGCGGCCGCCCTGCAATGCCCCTGCCGTTGCATATTCCACCCGCCTCATATCCTCCCCATGTCTGACTCACTACCCCAAATGACACTGCAGTGGACGTGCTTATTACTATCGCTTTTGGAAGAACCAAGGCGCAGTATTCTAGTGTCGAACCGGTACTGCAAATTGGGATTAAGCAAAAATTTATTGTGTGGTCGAGCGACAGCTTCGGCTCGCTCTTCCTACATGATCGCTTCTTGTGCGGAATAATTCCTAGCTCGCCGATGGCTTCAGAGTTGGTCTTCTCGAAGTTTTGCTTTCGCACTGCATTCCGCAATCTTTTCGTTATGAGTTGTGTGCTTCGGTTTCCCGACTTTCTTGTGTTTAGTGCGTTTGGCTTCTCTTAACCCTTAGCCACCGCTTGCCGAAATTTCCACACCATCATCTGTCGATCTGCAGAGCTCGATGAAGGCATCGCGGCCGTTCCTGAGCTCGTGGAACGGTCGAATCTGTAGTTGTTTCCAGATCTCTCCCACACAACGGCCTCCCAGAAGCTTGGATTACAGAAGTACGCCACTACTCCCAGCCGGAGATTCACGATTGAAAGCAGAATGACATGAGCTACACGCAGCTCCGATTTTTTTTTTTGTGTCTGACCTACTTTGAAAGACTTTGTAGTCGATTTACTTACTACTATCGCTGTTGGAAACCAGGTGATAACCGCACAGTATTCTAGAGACGATGAGGTAATGAAAATTTAGAATAAGTAAAACAGTATCAAAAGAAGTTGTGTGGTGGAGCAGCACATGCAATTCACGCTTCCTAGATATTCGTTACTGCATAGAATAATTCTTTTGTCTGCGGCGTCTTCAGTATCCGTCTTCTGGAAATTTTGCTTGCAGTATATTGTGCAATCTTTTCGTTATGAGTTGGTGCTTGGTTTCCCGATGTTCTTTTGTTTAGTGCATTCGCCTTCTCTTAACCCTGAGAAACCACATACCGAAACTGAGGCACTGCCGGCTGTTCATAAGCAGTGCTCGATGCAGTTATTTCGCTTTTTATTCGTTGCCTTTAATATTCTTCTCATCAGTGGTGAGTGCTGCCTGCAGAAAGCGTTTATCTTGCGAATTCACGTGAAAGTTTGTGTTCCCTGTGAGGCGCACTACTTGGGATTAACTTGACTGCTCCAGCCAGGTGGCTCGTTGGTCTAGGGGTATGATTCCTGCTTTGGGTGCAGGAGGTCCCGGGTTCAAATCCCGGACGAGCCCTAGCGTTTTGTGCAAACTGATCGCACGTCAGTGGCTGAGTCAGCGCAAAAAGCTCGCCGTCAATATCAAATGAACTTCTTATTCGATGTGAGCAATTGACACTCTGGTCCGACGCGTTAAAAAAAAAAAAATAAAAAAAAAAAAAAGTGGCTGGGGTACCTGGCTCTCACCCAGGAGGCCGGGGTTCGATTCCCGGTACCGGAAATGCGCATTTTGTTGCTCCTCTTATGCGACTTGGCCCGACTTAGCTCGACTGACGCTACGCTGACGCTTGCAGAAAACTACGTTAAGTACGATTCGTGGTAACAAGTGACGGCGAGAGCGATGCGACACCTGTCCACCTCTTATCGAGGCACCTAACTGTGGTCAACAAAGCTGGAGGACTGCAAGACATTGCCACGGGGGCTGAATGCAGCTAACCACACTGCTTAGTGTCCTAACAGCGGAGACAGGTTCAAAAAAAAAAAAAAAAAAAAAAAAAAATGGGTATAATTCCTGCTTAGGGTGCAGGAGGTCCCGGGTTCAAATCCCGGACGAGCCCTCGCGTTTTGTGCAAACTGATCGCACGTCAGTGGCTGAGTCAGCGCAAAAAGCTCGCCGTCAATATCAAACGAATTTCTTATTCGACGTGAGCAATTGACACTCTGGTCCGACGCGTGAAGGCGATTACGAAGGTTTCGGGTACAGGTGGTAGCAGATGCAATTTCCCAATCTAAAAACGAAAAAAAATTAAAAAAAAAAAAAAAAAAAAAAAGGGGGTATGATTCCTGCTTTGGGTGCAGGAGGTCCCGGGTTCAAATCCCGGACGAGCCCTGCCATTTTGACCGTGCTGAAGAGTAGGTGGAACTCAGCCCCGGTTGCAGCTCCTCAATGAAGAGTAGACGCCTGTTATAGCACGTGGATATAACAAGAATGCGGCACCAGTAAAGTACGTAGGTGGAATTCGGTAGAAAAGCAGACGGTAATTTTGCATGCAACGGAAAACAAGGTTGTCTTTGCGGGATATGTGCACCGTGAGTGGAGATTCAGCTTAATTGTGCGACAGTCTACCCTCATCTTACTAGCGACGGCAACAACCAAGGGGTGGCATGTAAGATTGAGCGTGGCTAAGAGTTTCTCATTATTAGTTAGCATCACACTTTGACAGAGCTGTGACAAGGCGAGTAGGGTGAGCTCAGGAAAGCCAGTAGCAAGCGCACTTGAAGTAGCCCTGAAGAACCGGATTATAAATTTTGCCAGCCATAATGGAGCTAGGGGCGTTCTCAGTTACCAAATACCGGTGCAATAAGAGAGCAACAGTATTTGACCGTAAAATGACGCCCTATCCGTCTAGCATACGACATTGCTTGTCTCTGCATACGCGGACGTCAGGTCATCTCGGAAATGAAATCCGAAATATAGATTAAAATTGTTGTGTTCCCGCCCGGGATCGAACCGGGGACCTTCTGCGTGTAAAGCAGACGTGATAACCGCTACACCACGGAAACGACGGTTCTTTTCATGTACCACCCGGAGACTCGTAATAGCAACAGTTTGTCTTCTGTGTTAGCAAGGGCATCGGCTACGAGCTCCCTCCGATTCGTGAAGTTCCTGTAGTAAAAGACGTCGATGGAAACAATCCAACCGCGACAGACAGGGAGAACGCTGGCTGAGCTGCAGCCCTACATGGTGAGACCATCAAAGGTGGCGTCATTCACATGCAGTGCGTTTTCGGAACGAATAGGCTCGTTGGTCTAGGGGTATGATTCCTGCTTCGGGTGCAGGAGGTCCCGGGTTCAAATCCCGGACGAGCCCTTGCGTTTTGTACAACGGTGCGGTAACAAATCGCATGGCGGCGGCTGTTTCGCGCATTTCCAGGCCTCCAAGTCAGCGCTAAAATCCGACAACCAGTTCTGAAACCGTTTCATGTTTCATTTGAGCCATGTGCACCCTGCTGATGGAACGTTTGAAGTTGATTTAAATGGTCACAGTAGAGATCGTAGCAAGTGTCTTGCTGAGTGCGACGAAAACGGGTTTCCGCCCGCAATCGAGCCGGGGACCTTCTGCGTGTTAGGCACGGCGCCTGGGCTCGGCGGCAGCTGCTGCTCTTTCCTTCCTTACGAGATACCGTCGATTCGCGCAGTCGTTATTGCAAAAGATGTCACCAAAGGCAATCGCTTCGTTAGCGGCACGGTGCCTGGGCTCGGCGGCAGCTCTACATGGAGGCACCAGCAGCCCAGCCAGGCCGCCGCCGGCACCGGCGCGCCACAGCCCAAGGAGTCGGCGGCCGCCCTGCAATGCCCCTGCCGTTGCATATTCCACCCGCCTCATATCCTCCCCATGTCTGACTCACTACCCCAAATGACACTGCAGTGGACGTGCTTATTACTATCGCTTTTGGAAGAACCAAGGCGCAGTATTCTAGTGTCGAACCGGTACTGCAAATTGGGATTAAGCAAAAATTTATTGTGTGGTCGAGCGACAGCTTCGGCTCGCTCTTCCTACATGATCGCTTCTTGTGCGGAATAATTCCTAGCTCGCCGATGGCTTCAGAGTTGGTCTTCTCGAAGTTTTGCTTTCGCACTGCATTCCGCAATCTTTTCGTTATGAGTTGTGTGCTTCGGTTTCCCGACTTTCTTGTGTTTAGTGCGTTTGGCTTCTCTTAACCCTTAGCCACCGCTTGCCGAAATTTCCACACTATCATCTGTCGATCTGCAGAGCTCGATGAAGGCATCGCGGCCGTTCCTGAGCTCGTGGAACGGTCGAATCTGTAGTTGTTTCCAGATCTCTCCCACACAACGGCCTCCCAGAAGCTTGGATTACAGAAGTACGCCACTACTCCCAGCCGGAGATTCACGATTGAAAGCAGAATGACATGAGCTACACGCAGCTCCGATTTTTTTTTTGTGTCTGACCTACTTTGAAAGACTTTGTAGTCGATTTACTTACTACTATCGCTGTTGGAAACCAGGTGATAACCGCACAGTATTCTAGAGACGATGAGGTAATGAAAATTTAGAATAAGTAAAACAGTATCAAAAGAAGTTGTGTGGTGGAGCAGCACATGCAATTCACGCTTCCTAGATATTCGTTACTGCATAGAATAATTCTTTTGTCTGCGGCGTCTTCAGTATCCGTCTTCTGGAAATTTTGCTTGCAGTATATTGTGCAATCTTTTCGTTATGAGTTGGTGCTTGGTTTCCCGATGTTCTTTTGTTTAGTGCATTCGCCTTCTCTTAACCCTGAGAAACCACATACCGAAACTGAGGCACTGCCGGCTGTTCATAAGCAGTGCTCGATGCAGTTATTTCGCTTTTTATTCGTTGCCTTTAATATTCTTCTCATCAGTGGTGAGTGCTGCCTGCAGAAAGCGTTTATCTTGCGAATTCACGTGAAAGTTTGTGTTCCCTGTGAGGCGCACTACTTGGGATTAACTTGACTGCTCCAGCCAGGTGGCTCGTTGGTCTAGGGGTATGATTCCTGCTTTGGGTGCAGGAGGTCCCGGGTTCAAATCCCGGACGAGCCCTAGCGTTTTGTGCAAACTGATCGCACGTCAGTGGCTGAGTCAGCGCAAAAAGCTCGCCGTCAATATCAAATGAACTTCTTATTCGATGTGAGCAATTGACACTCTGGTCCGACGCGTTAAAAAAAAAAAAATAAAAAAAAAAAAAAGTGGCTGGGGTACCTGGCTCTCACCCAGGAGGCCGGGGTTCGATTCCCGGTACCGGAAATGCGCATTTTGTTGCTCCTCTTATGCGACTTGGCCCGACTTAGCTCGACTGACGCTACGCTGACGCTTGCAGAAAACTACGTTAAGTACGATTCGTGGTAACAAGTGACGGCGAGAGCGATGCGACACCTGTCCACCTCTTATCGAGGCACCTAACTGTGGTCAACAAAGCTGGAGGACTGCAAGACATTGCCACGGGGGCTGAATGCAGCTAACCACACTGCTTAGTGTCCTAACAGCGGAGACAGGTTCAAAAAAAAAAAAAAAAAAAAAAAAAAAAATGGGTATAATTCCTGCTTAGGGTGCAGGAGGTCCCGGGTTCAAATCCCGGACGAGCCCTCGCGTTTTGTGCAAACTGATCGCACGTCAGTGGCTGAGTCAGCGCAAAAAGCTCGCCGTCAATATCAAACGAATTTCTTATTCGACGTGAGCAATTGACACTCTGGTCCGACGCGTGAAGGCGATTACGAAGGTTTCGGGTACAGGTGGTAGCAGATGCAATTTCCCAATCTAAAAACGAAAAAAAATTAAAAAAAAAAAAAAAAAAAAAAGGGGGTATGATTCCTGCTTTGGGTGCAGGAGGTCCCGGGTTCAAATCCCGGACGAGCCCTGCCATTTTGACCGTGCTGAAGAGTAGGTGGAACTCAGCCCCGGTTGCAGCTCCTCAATGAAGAGTAGACGCCTGTTATAGCACGTGGATATAACAAGAATGCGGCACCAGTAAAGTACGTAGGTGGAATTCGGTAGAAAAGCAGACGGTAATTTTGCATGCAACGGAAAACAAGGTTGTCTTTGCGGGATATGTGCACCGTGAGTGGAGATTCAGCTTAATTGTGCGACAGTCTACCCTCATCTTACTAGCGACGGCAACAACCAAGGGGTGGCATGTAAGATTGAGCGTGGCTAAGAGTTTCTCATTATTAGTTAGCATCACACTTTGACAGAGCTGTGACAAGGCGAGTAGGGTGAGCTCAGGAAAGCCAGTAGCAAGCGCACTTGAAGTAGCCCTGAAGAACCGGATTATAAATTTTGCCAGCCATAATGGAGCTAGGGGCGTTCTCAGTTACCAAATACCGGTGCAATAAGAGAGCAACAGTATTTGACCGTAAAATGACGCCCTATCCGTCTAGCATACGACATTGCTTGTCTCTGCATACGCGGACGTCAGGTCATCTCGGAAATGAAATCCGAAATATAGATTAAAATTGTTGTGTTCCCGCCCGGGATCGAACCGGGGACCTTCTGCGTGTAAAGCAGACGTGATAACCGCTACACCACGGAAACGACGGTTCTTTTCATGTACCACCCGGAGACTCGTAATAGCAACAGTTTGTCTTCTGTGTTAGCAAGGGCATCGGCTACGAGCTCCCTCCGATTCGTGAAGTTCCTGTAGTAAAAGACGTCGATGGAAACAATCCAACCGCGACAGACAGGGAGAACGCTGGCTGAGCTGCAGCCCTACATGGTGAGACCATCAAAGGTGGCGTCATTCACATGCAGTGCGTTTTCGGAACGAATAGGCTCGTTGGTCTAGGGGTATGATTCCTGCTTCGGGTGCAGGAGGTCCCGGGTTCAAATCCCGGACGAGCCCTTGCGTTTTGTACAACGGTGCGGTAACAAATCGCATGGCGGCGGCTGTTTCGCGCATTTCCAGGCCTCCAAGTCAGCGCTAAAATCCGACAACCAGTTCTGAAACCGTTTCATGTTTCATTTGAGCCATGTGCACCCTGCTGATGGAACGTTTGAAGTTGATTTAAATGGTCACAGTAGAGATCGTAGCAAGTGTCTTGCTGATTGCGACGAAAACGGGTTTCCGCCCGCAATCGAGCCGGGGACCTTCTGCGTGTTAGGCACGGCGCCTGGGCTCGGCGGCAGCTGCTGCTCTTTCCTTCCTTACGAGATACCGTCGATTCGCGCAGTCGTTATTGCAAAAGATGTCACCAAAGGCAATCGCTTCGTTAGCGGCACGGTGCCTGGGCTCGGCGGCAGCTCTACATGGAGGCACCAGCAGCCCAGCCAGGCCGCCGCCGGCACCGGCGCGCCACAGCCCAAGGAGTCGGCGGCCGCCCTGCAATGCCCCTGCCGTTGCATATTCCACCCGCCTCATATCCTCCCCATGTCTGACTCACTACCCCAAATGACACTGCAGTGGACGTGCTTATTACTATCGCTTTTGGAAGAACCAAGGCGCAGTATTCTAGTGTCGAACCGGTACTGCAAATTGGGATTAAGCAAAAATTTATTGTGTGGTCGAGCGACAGCTTCGGCTCGCTCTTCCTACATGATCGCTTCTTGTGCGGAATAATTCCTAGCTCGCCGATGGCTTCAGAGTTGGTCTTCTCGAAGTTTTGCTTTCGCACTGCATTCCGCAATCTTTTCGTTATGAGTTGTGTGCTTCGGTTTCCCGACTTTCTTGTGTTTAGTGCGTTTGGCTTCTCTTAACCCTTAGCCACCGCTTGCCGAAATTTCCACACTATCATCTGTCGATCTGCAGAGCTCGATGAAGGCATCGCGGCCGTTCCTGAGCTCGTGGAACGGTCGAATCTGTAGTTGTTTCCAGATCTCTCCCACACAACGGCCTCCCAGAAGCTTGGATTACAGAAGTACGCCACTACTCCCAGCCGGAGATTCACGATTGAAAGCAGAATGACATGAGCTACACGCAGCTCCGATTTTTTTTTTGTGTCTGACCTACTTTGAAAGACTTTGTAGTCGATTTACTTACTACTATCGCTGTTGGAAACCAGGTGATAACCGCACAGTATTCTAGAGACGATGAGGTAATGAAAATTTAGAATAAGTAAAACAGTATCAAAAGAAGTTGTGTGGTGGAGCAGCACATGCAATTCACGCTTCCTAGATATTCGTTACTGCATAGAATAATTCTTTTGTCTGCGGCGTCTTCAGTATCCGTCTTCTGGAAATTTTGCTTGCAGTATATTGTGCAATCTTTTCGTTATGAGTTGGTGCTTGGTTTCCCGATGTTCTTTTGTTTAGTGCATTCGCCTTCTCTTAACCCTGAGAAACCACATACCGAAACTGAGGCACTGCCGGCTGTTCATAAGCAGTGCTCGATGCAGTTATTTCGCTTTTTATTCGTTGCCTTTAATATTCTTCTCATCAGTGGTGAGTGCTGCCTGCAGAAAGCGTTTATCTTGCGAATTCACGTGAAAGTTTGTGTTCCCTGTGAGGCGCACTACTTGGGATTAACTTGACTGCTCCAGCCAGGTGGCTCGTTGGTCTAGGGGTATGATTCCTGCTTTGGGTGCAGGAGGTCCCGGGTTCAAATCCCGGACGAGCCCTAGCGTTTTGTGCAAACTGATCGCACGTCAGTGGCTGAGTCAGCGCAAAAAGCTCGCCGTCAATATCAAATGAACTTCTTATTCGATGTGAGCAATTGACACTCTGGTCCGACGCGTTAAAAAAAAAAAAATAAAAAAAAAAAAAAGTGGCTGGGGTACCTGGCTCTCACCCAGGAGGCCGGGGTTCGATTCCCGGTACCGGAAATGCGCATTTTGTTGCTCCTCTTATGCGACTTGGCCCGACTTAGCTCGACTGACGCTACGCTGACGCTTGCAGAAAACTACGTTAAGTACGATTCGTGGTAACAAGTGACGGCGAGAGCGATGCGACACCTGTCCACCTCTTATCGAGGCACCTAACTGTGGTCAACAAAGCTGGAGGACTGCAAGACATTGCCACGGGGGCTGAATGCAGCTAACCACACTGCTTAGTGTCCTAACAGCGGAGACAGGTTCAAAAAAAAAAAAAAAAAAAAAAAAAAAAATGGGTATAATTCCTGCTTAGGGTGCAGGAGGTCCCGGGTTCAAATCCCGGACGAGCCCTCGCGTTTTGTGCAAACTGATCGCACGTCAGTGGCTGAGTCAGCGCAAAAAGCTCGCCGTCAATATCAAACGAATTTCTTATTCGACGTGAGCAATTGACACTCTGGTCCGACGCGTGAAGGCGATTACGAAGGTTTCGGGTACAGGTGGTAGCAGATGCAATTTCCCAATCTAAAAACGAAAAAAAATTAAAAAAAAAAAAAAAAAAAAAAGGGGGTATGATTCCTGCTTTGGGTGCAGGAGGTCCCGGGTTCAAATCCCGGACGAGCCCTGCCATTTTGACCGTGCTGAAGAGTAGGTGGAACTCAGCCCCGGTTGCAGCTCCTCAATGAAGAGTAGACGCCTGTTATAGCACGTGGATATAACAAGAATGCGGCACCAGTAAAGTACGTAGGTGGAATTCGGTAGAAAAGCAGACGGTAATTTTGCATGCAACGGAAAACAAGGTTGTCTTTGCGGGATATGTGCACCGTGAGTGGAGATTCAGCTTAATTGTGCGACAGTCTACCCTCATCTTACTAGCGACGGCAACAACCAAGGGGTGGCATGTAAGATTGAGCGTGGCTAAGAGTTTCTCATTATTAGTTAGCATCACACTTTGACAGAGCTGTGACAAGGCGAGTAGGGTGAGCTCAGGAAAGCCAGTAGCAAGCGCACTTGAAGTAGCCCTGAAGAACCGGATTATAAATTTTGCCAGCCATAATGGAGCTAGGGGCGTTCTCAGTTACCAAATACCGGTGCAATAAGAGAGCAACAGTATTTGACCGTAAAATGACGCCCTATCCGTCTAGCATACGACATTGCTTGTCTCTGCATACGCGGACGTCAGGTCATCTCGGAAATGAAATCCGAAATATAGATTAAAATTGTTGTGTTCCCGCCCGGGATCGAACCGGGGACCTTCTGCGTGTAAAGCAGACGTGATAACCGCTACACCACGGAAACGACGGTTCTTTTCATGTACCACCCGGAGACTCGTAATAGCAACAGTTTGTCTTCTGTGTTAGCAAGGGCATCGGCTACGAGCTCCCTCCGATTCGTGAAGTTCCTGTAGTAAAAGACGTCGATGGAAACAATCCAACCGCGACAGACAGGGAGAACGCTGGCTGAGCTGCAGCCCTACATGGTGAGACCATCAAAGGTGGCGTCATTCACATGCAGTGCGTTTTCGGAACGAATAGGCTCGTTGGTCTAGGGGTATGATTCCTGCTTCGGGTGCAGGAGGTCCCGGGTTCAAATCCCGGACGAGCCCTTGCGTTTTGTACAACGGTGCGGTAACAAATCGCATGGCGGCGGCTGTTTCGCGCATTTCCAGGCCTCCAAGTCAGCGCTAAAATCCGACAACCAGTTCTGAAACCGTTTCATGTTTCATTTGAGCCATGTGCACCCTGCTGATGGAACGTTTGAAGTTGATTTAAATGGTCACAGTAGAGATCGTAGCAAGTGTCTTGCTGATTGCGACGAAAACGGGTTTCCGCCCGCAATCGAGCCGGGGACCTTCTGCGTGTTAGGCACGGCGCCTGGGCTCGGCGGCAGCTGCTGCTCTTTCCTTCCTTACGAGATACCGTCGATTCGCGCAGTCGTTATTGCAAAAGATGTCACCAAAGGCAATCGCTTCGTTAGCGGCACGGTGCCTGGGCTCGGCGGCAGCTCTACATGGAGGCACCAGCAGCCCAGCCAGGCCGCCGCCGGCACCGGCGCGCCACAGCCCAAGGAGTCGGCGGCCGCCCTGCAATGCCCCTGCCGTTGCATATTCCACCCGCCTCATATCCTCCCCATGTCTGACTCACTACCCCAAATGACACTGCAGTGGACGTGCTTATTACTATCGCTTTTGGAAGAACCAAGGCGCAGTATTCTAGTGTCGAACCGGTACTGCAAATTGGGATTAAGCAAAAATTTATTGTGTGGTCGAGCGACAGCTTCGGCTCGCTCTTCCTACATGATCGCTTCTTGTGCGGAATAATTCCTAGCTCGCCGATGGCTTCAGAGTTGGTCTTCTCGAAGTTTTGCTTTCGCACTGCATTCCGCAATCTTTTCGTTATGAGTTGTGTGCTTCGGTTTCCCGACTTTCTTGTGTTTAGTGCGTTTGGCTTCTCTTAACCCTTAGCCACCGCTTGCCGAAATTTCCACACTATCATCTGTCGATCTGCAGAGCTCGATGAAGGCATCGCGGCCGTTCCTGAGCTCGTGGAACGGTCGAATCTGTAGTTGTTTCCAGATCTCTCCCACACAACGGCCTCCCAGAAGCTTGGATTACAGAAGTACGCCACTACTCCCAGCCGGAGATTCACGATTGAAAGCAGAATGACATGAGCTACACGCAGCTCCGATTTTTTTTTTGTGTCTGACCTACTTTGAAAGACTTTGTAGTCGATTTACTTACTACTATCGCTGTTGGAAACCAGGTGATAACCGCACAGTATTCTAGAGACGATGAGGTAATGAAAATTTAGAATAAGTAAAACAGTATCAAAAGAAGTTGTGTGGTGGAGCAGCACATGCAATTCACGCTTCCTAGATATTCGTTACTGCATAGAATAATTCTTTTGTCTGCGGCGTCTTCAGTATCCGTCTTCTGGAAATTTTGCTTGCAGTATATTGTGCAATCTTTTCGTTATGAGTTGGTGCTTGGTTTCCCGATGTTCTTTTGTTTAGTGCATTCGCCTTCTCTTAACCCTGAGAAACCACATACCGAAACTGAGGCACTGCCGGCTGTTCATAAGCAGTGCTCGATGCAGTTATTTCGCTTTTTATTCGTTGCCTTTAATATTCTTCTCATCAGTGGTGAGTGCTGCCTGCAGAAAGCGTTTATCTTGCGAATTCACGTGAAAGTTTGTGTTCCCTGTGAGGCGCACTACTTGGGATTAACTTGACTGCTCCAGCCAGGTGGCTCGTTGGTCTAGGGGTATGATTCCTGCTTTGGGTGCAGGAGGTCCCGGGTTCAAATCCCGGACGAGCCCTAGCGTTTTGTGCAAACTGATCGCACGTCAGTGGCTGAGTCAGCGCAAAAAGCTCGCCGTCAATATCAAATGAACTTCTTATTCGATGTGAGCAATTGACACTCTGGTCCGACGCGTTAAAAAAAAAAAAATAAAAAAAAAAAAAAGTGGCTGGGGTACCTGGCTCTCACCCAGGAGGCCGGGGTTCGATTCCCGGTACCGGAAATGCGCATTTTGTTGCTCCTCTTATGCGACTTGGCCCGACTTAGCTCGACTGACGCTACGCTGACGCTTGCAGAAAACTACGTTAAGTACGATTCGTGGTAACAAGTGACGGCGAGAGCGATGCGACACCTGTCCACCTCTTATCGAGGCACCTAACTGTGGTCAACAAAGCTGGAGGACTGCAAGACATTGCCACGGGGGCTGAATGCAGCTAACCACACTGCTTAGTGTCCTAACAGCGGAGACAGGTTCAAAAAAAAAAAAAAAAAAAAAAAAAAAAATGGGTATAATTCCTGCTTAGGGTGCAGGAGGTCCCGGGTTCAAATCCCGGACGAGCCCTCGCGTTTTGTGCAAACTGATCGCACGTCAGTGGCTGAGTCAGCGCAAAAAGCTCGCCGTCAATATCAAACGAATTTCTTATTCGACGTGAGCAATTGACACTCTGGTCCGACGCGTGAAGGCGATTACGAAGGTTTCGGGTACAGGTGGTAGCAGATGCAATTTCCCAATCTAAAAACGAAAAAAAATTAAAAAAAAAAAAAAAAAAAAAAGGGGGTATGATTCCTGCTTTGGGTGCAGGAGGTCCCGGGTTCAAATCCCGGACGAGCCCTGCCATTTTGACCGTGCTGAAGAGTAGGTGGAACTCAGCCCCGGTTGCAGCTCCTCAATGAAGAGTAGACGCCTGTTATAGCACGTGGATATAACAAGAATGCGGCACCAGTAAAGTACGTAGGTGGAATTCGGTAGAAAAGCAGACGGTAATTTTGCATGCAACGGAAAACAAGGTTGTCTTTGCGGGATATGTGCACCGTGAGTGGAGATTCAGCTTAATTGTGCGACAGTCTACCCTCATCTTACTAGCGACGGCAACAACCAAGGGGTGGCATGTAAGATTGAGCGTGGCTAAGAGTTTCTCATTATTAGTTAGCATCACACTTTGACAGAGCTGTGACAAGGCGAGTAGGGTGAGCTCAGGAAAGCCAGTAGCAAGCGCACTTGAAGTAGCCCTGAAGAACCGGATTATAAATTTTGCCAGCCATAATGGAGCTAGGGGCGTTCTCAGTTACCAAATACCGGTGCAATAAGAGAGCAACAGTATTTGACCGTAAAATGACGCCCTATCCGTCTAGCATACGACATTGCTTGTCTCTGCATACGCGGACGTCAGGTCATCTCGGAAATGAAATCCGAAATATAGATTAAAATTGTTGTGTTCCCGCCCGGGATCGAACCGGGGACCTTCTGCGTGTAAAGCAGACGTGATAACCGCTACACCACGGAAACGACGGTTCTTTTCATGTACCACCCGGAGACTCGTAATAGCAACAGTTTGTCTTCTGTGTTAGCAAGGGCATCGGCTACGAGCTCCCTCCGATTCGTGAAGTTCCTGTAGTAAAAGACGTCGATGGAAACAATCCAACCGCGACAGACAGGGAGAACGCTGGCTGAGCTGCAGCCCTACATGGTGAGACCATCAAAGGTGGCGTCATTCACATGCAGTGCGTTTTCGGAACGAATAGGCTCGTTGGTCTAGGGGTATGATTCCTGCTTCGGGTGCAGGAGGTCCCGGGTTCAAATCCCGGACGAGCCCTTGCGTTTTGTACAACGGTGCGGTAACAAATCGCATGGCGGCGGCTGTTTCGCGCATTTCCAGGCCTCCAAGTCAGCGCTAAAATCCGACAACCAGTTCTGAAACCGTTTCATGTTTCATTTGAGCCATGTGCACCCTGCTGATGGAACGTTTGAAGTTGATTTAAATGGTCACAGTAGAGATCGTAGCAAGTGTCTTGCTGATTGCGACGAAAACGGGTTTCCGCCCGCAATCGAGCCGGGGACCTTCTGCGTGTTAGGCACGGCGCCTGGGCTCGGCGGCAGCTGCTGCTCTTTCCTTCCTTACGAGATACCGTCGATTCGCGCAGTCGTTATTGCAAAAGATGTCACCAAAGGCAATCGCTTCGTTAGCGGCACGGTGCCTGGGCTCGGCGGCAGCTCTACATGGAGGCACCAGCAGCCCAGCCAGGCCGCCGCCGGCACCGGCGCGCCACAGCCCAAGGAGTCGGCGGCCGCCCTGCAATGCCCCTGCCGTTGCATATTCCACCCGCCTCATATCCTCCCCATGTCTGACTCACTACCCCAAATGACACTGCAGTGGACGTGCTTATTACTATCGCTTTTGGAAGAACCAAGGCGCAGTATTCTAGTGTCGAACCGGTACTGCAAATTGGGATTAAGCAAAAATTTATTGTGTGGTCGAGCGACAGCTTCGGCTCGCTCTTCCTACATGATCGCTTCTTGTGCGGAATAATTCCTAGCTCGCCGATGGCTTCAGAGTTGGTCTTCTCGAAGTTTTGCTTTCGCACTGCATTCCGCAATCTTTTCGTTATGAGTTGTGTGCTTCGGTTTCCCGACTTTCTTGTGTTTAGTGCGTTTGGCTTCTCTTAACCCTTAGCCACCGCTTGCCGAAATTTCCACACTATCATCTGTCGATCTGCAGAGCTCGATGAAGGCATCGCGGCCGTTCCTGAGCTCGTGGAACGGTCGAATCTGTAGTTGTTTCCAGATCTCTCCCACACAACGGCCTCCCAGAAGCTTGGATTACAGAAGTACGCCACTACTCCCAGCCGGAGATTCACGATTGAAAGCAGAATGACATGAGCTACACGCAGCTCCGATTTTTTTTTTGTGTCTGACCTACTTTGAAAGACTTTGTAGTCGATTTACTTACTACTATCGCTGTTGGAAACCAGGTGATAACCGCACAGTATTCTAGAGACGATGAGGTAATGAAAATTTAGAATAAGTAAAACAGTATCAAAAGAAGTTGTGTGGTGGAGCAGCACATGCAATTCACGCTTCCTAGATATTCGTTACTGCATAGAATAATTCTTTTGTCTGCGGCGTCTTCAGTATCCGTCTTCTGGAAATTTTGCTTGCAGTATATTGTGCAATCTTTTCGTTATGAGTTGGTGCTTGGTTTCCCGATGTTCTTTTGTTTAGTGCATTCGCCTTCTCTTAACCCTGAGAAACCACATACCGAAACTGAGGCACTGCCGGCTGTTCATAAGCAGTGCTCGATGCAGTTATTTCGCTTTTTATTCGTTGCCTTTAATATTCTTCTCATCAGTGGTGAGTGCTGCCTGCAGAAAGCGTTTATCTTGCGAATTCACGTGAAAGTTTGTGTTCCCTGTGAGGCGCACTACTTGGGATTAACTTGACTGCTCCAGCCAGGTGGCTCGTTGGTCTAGGGGTATGATTCCTGCTTTGGGTGCAGGAGGTCCCGGGTTCAAATCCCGGACGAGCCCTAGCGTTTTGTGCAAACTGATCGCACGTCAGTGGCTGAGTCAGCGCAAAAAGCTCGCCGTCAATATCAAATGAACTTCTTATTCGATGTGAGCAATTGACACTCTGGTCCGACGCGTTAAAAAAAAAAAAATAAAAAAAAAAAAAAGTGGCTGGGGTACCTGGCTCTCACCCAGGAGGCCGGGGTTCGATTCCCGGTACCGGAAATGCGCATTTTGTTGCTCCTCTTATGCGACTTGGCCCGACTTAGCTCGACTGACGCTACGCTGACGCTTGCAGAAAACTACGTTAAGTACGATTCGTGGTAACAAGTGACGGCGAGAGCGATGCGACACCTGTCCACCTCTTATCGAGGCACCTAACTGTGGTCAACAAAGCTGGAGGACTGCAAGACATTGCCACGGGGGCTGAATGCAGCTAACCACACTGCTTAGTGTCCTAACAGCGGAGACAGGTTCAAAAAAAAAAAAAAAAAAAAAAAAAAATGGGTATAATTCCTGCTTAGGGTGCAGGAGGTCCCGGGTTCAAATCCCGGACGAGCCCTCGCGTTTTGTGCAAACTGATCGCACGTCAGTGGCTGAGTCAGCGCAAAAAGCTCGCCGTCAATATCAAACGAATTTCTTATTCGACGTGAGCAATTGACACTCTGGTCCGACGCGTGAAGGCGATTACGAAGGTTTCGGGTACAGGTGGTAGCAGATGCAATTTCCCAATCTAAAAACGAAAAAAAATTAAAAAAAAAAAAAAAAAAAAGGGGGTATGATTCCTGCTTTGGGTGCAGGAGGTCCCGGGTTCAAATCCCGGACGAGCCCTGCCATTTTGACCGTGCTGAAGAGTAGGTGGAACTCAGCCCCGGTTGCAGCTCCTCAATGAAGAGTAGACGCCTGTTATAGCACGTGGATATAACAAGAATGCGGCACCAGTAAAGTACGTAGGTGGAATTCGGTAGAAAAGCAGACGGTAATTTTGCATGCAACGGAAAACAAGGTTGTCTTTGCGGGATATGTGCACCGTGAGTGGAGATTCAGCTTAATTGTGCGACAGTCTACCCTCATCTTACTAGCGACGGCAACAACCAAGGGGTGGCATGTAAGATTGAGCGTGGCTAAGAGTTTCTCATTATTAGTTAGCATCACACTTTGACAGAGCTGTGACAAGGCGAGTAGGGTGAGCTCAGGAAAGCCAGTAGCAAGCGCACTTGAAGTAGCCCTGAAGAACCGGATTATAAATTTTGCCAGCCATAATGGAGCTAGGGGCGTTCTCAGTTACCAAATACCGGTGCAATAAGAGAGCAACAGTATTTGACCGTAAAATGACGCCCTATCCGTCTAGCATACGACATTGCTTGTCTCTGCATACGCGGACGTCAGGTCATCTCGGAAATGAAATCCGAAATATAGATTAAAATTGTTGTGTTCCCGCCCGGGATCGAACCGGGGACCTTCTGCGTGTAAAGCAGACGTGATAACCGCTACACCACGGAAACGACGGTTCTTTTCATGTACCACCCGGAGACTCGTAATAGCAACAGTTTGTCTTCTGTGTTAGCAAGGGCATCGGCTACGAGCTCCCTCCGATTCGTGAAGTTCCTGTAGTAAAAGACGTCGATGGAAACAATCCAACCGCGACAGACAGGGAGAACGCTGGCTGAGCTGCAGCCCTACATGGTGAGACCATCAAAGGTGGCGTCATTCACATGCAGTGCGTTTTCGGAACGAATAGGCTCGTTGGTCTAGGGGTATGATTCCTGCTTCGGGTGCAGGAGGTCCCGGGTTCAAATCCCGGACGAGCCCTTGCGTTTTGTACAACGGTGCGGTAACAAATCGCATGGCGGCGGCTGTTTCGCGCATTTCCAGGCCTCCAAGTCAGCGCTAAAATCCGACAACCAGTTCTGAAACCGTTTCATGTTTCATTTGAGCCATGTGCACCCTGCTGATGGAACGTTTGAAGTTGATTTAAATGGTCACAGTAGAGATCGTAGCAAGTGTCTTGCTGAGTGCGACGAAAACGGGTTTCCGCCCGCAATCGAGCCGGGGACCTTCTGCGTGTTAGGCACGGCGCCTGGGCTCGGCGGCAGCTGCTGCTCTTTCCTTCCTTACGAGATACCGTCGATTCGCGCAGTCGTTATTGCAAAAGATGTCACCAAAGGCAATCGCTTCGTTAGCGGCACGGTGCCTGGGCTCGGCGGCAGCTCTACATGGAGGCACCAGCAGCCCAGCCAGGCCGCCGCCGGCACCGGCGCGCCACAGCCCAAGGAGTCGGCGGCCGCCCTGCAATGCCCCTGCCGTTGCATATTCCACCCGCCTCATATCCTCCCCATGTCTGACTCACTACCCCAAATGACACTGCAGTGGACGTGCTTATTACTATCGCTTTTGGAAGAACCAAGGCGCAGTATTCTAGTGTCGAACCGGTACTGCAAATTGGGATTAAGCAAAAATTTATTGTGTGGTCGAGCGACAGCTTCGGCTCGCTCTTCCTACATGATCGCTTCTTGTGCGGAATAATTCCTAGCTCGCCGATGGCTTCAGAGTTGGTCTTCTCGAAGTTTTGCTTTCGCACTGCATTCCGCAATCTTTTCGTTATGAGTTGTGTGCTTCGGTTTCCCGACTTTCTTGTGTTTAGTGCGTTTGGCTTCTCTTAACCCTTAGCCACCGCTTGCCGAAATTTCCACACTATCATCTGTCGATCTGCAGAGCTCGATGAAGGCATCGCGGCCGTTCCTGAGCTCGTGGAACGGTCGAATCTGTAGTTGTTTCCAGATCTCTCCCACACAACGGCCTCCCAGAAGCTTGGATTACAGAAGTACGCCACTACTCCCAGCCGGAGATTCACGATTGAAAGCAGAATGACATGAGCTACACGCAGCTCCGATTTTTTTTTGTGTCTGACCTACTTTGAAAGACTTTGTAGTCGATTTACTTACTACTATCGCTGTTGGAAACCAGGTGATAACCGCACAGTATTCTAGAGACGATGAGGTAATGAAAATTTAGAATAAGTAAAACAGTATCAAAAGAAGTTGTGTGGTGGAGCAGCACATGCAATTCACGCTTCCTAGATATTCGTTACTGCATAGAATAATTCTTTTGTCTGCGGCGTCTTCAGTATCCGTCTTCTGGAAATTTTGCTTGCAGTATATTGTGCAATCTTTTCGTTATGAGTTGGTGCTTGGTTTCCCGATGTTCTTTTGTTTAGTGCATTCGCCTTCTCTTAACCCTGAGAAACCACATACCGAAACTGAGGCACTGCCGGCTGTTCATAAGCAGTGCTCGATGCAGTTATTTCGCTTTTTATTCGTTGCCTTTAATATTCTTCTCATCAGTGGTGAGTGCTGCCTGCAGAAAGCGTTTATCTTGCGAATTCACGTGAAAGTTTGTGTTCCCTGTGAGGCGCACTACTTGGGATTAACTTGACTGCTCCAGCCAGGTGGCTCGTTGGTCTAGGGGTATGATTCCTGCTTTGGGTGCAGGAGGTCCCGGGTTCAAATCCCGGACGAGCCCTAGCGTTTTGTGCAAACTGATCGCACGTCAGTGGCTGAGTCAGCGCAAAAAGCTCGCCGTCAATATCAAATGAACTTCTTATTCGATGTGAGCAATTGACACTCTGGTCCGACGCGTTAAAAAAAAAAAAAATAAAAAAAAAAAAAAGTGGCTGGGGTACCTGGCTCTCACCCAGGAGGCCGGGGTTCGATTCCCGGTACCGGAAATGCGCATTTTGTTGCTCCTCTTATGCGACTTGGCCCGACTTAGCTCGACTGACGCTACGCTGACGCTTGCAGAAAACTACGTTAAGTACGATTCGTGGTAACAAGTGACGGCGAGAGCGATGCGACACCTGTCCACCTCTTATCGAGGCACCTAACTGTGGTCAACAAAGCTGGAGGACTGCAAGACATTGCCACGGGGGCTGAATGCAGCTAACCACACTGCTTAGTGTCCTAACAGCGGAGACAGGTTCAAAAAAAAAAAAAAAAAAAAAAAAAAAATGGGTATAATTCCTGCTTAGGGTGCAGGAGGTCCCGGGTTCAAATCCCGGACGAGCCCTCGCGTTTTGTGCAAACTGATCGCACGTCAGTGGCTGAGTCAGCGCAAAAAGCTCGCCGTCAATATCAAACGAATTTCTTATTCGACGTGAGCAATTGACACTCTGGTCCGACGCGTGAAGGCGATTACGAAGGTTTCGGGTACAGGTGGTAGCAGATGCAATTTCCCAATCTAAAAACGAAAAAAAATTAAAAAAAAAAAAAAAAGAAGGGGGTATGATTCCTGCTTTGGGTGCAGGAGGTCCCGGGTTCAAATCCCGGACGAGCCCTGCCATTTTGACCGTGCTGAAGAGTAGGTGGAACTCAGCCCCGGTTGCAGCTCCTCAATGAAGAGTAGACGCCTGTTATAGCACGTGGATATAACAAGAATGCGGCACCAGTAAAGTACGTAGGTGGAATTCGGTAGAAAAGCAGACGGTAATTTTGCATGCAACGGAAAACAAGGTTGTCTTTGCGGGATATGTGCACCGTGAGTGGAGATTCAGCTTAATTGTGCGACAGTCTACCCTCATCTTACTAGCGACGGCAACAACCAAGGGGTGGCATGTAAGATTGAGCGTGGCTAAGAGTTTCTCATTATTAGTTAGCATCACACTTTGACAGAGCTGTGACAAGGCGAGTAGGGTGAGCTCAGGAAAGCCAGTAGCAAGCGCACTTGAAGTAGCCCTGAAGAACCGGATTATAAATTTTGCCAGCCATAATGGAGCTAGGGGCGTTCTCAGTTACCAAATACCGGTGCAATAAGAGAGCAACAGTATTTGACCGTAAAATGACGCCCTATCCGTCTAGCATACGACATTGCTTGTCTCTGCATACGCGGACGTCAGGTCATCTCGGAAATGAAATCCGAAATATAGATTAAAATTGTTGTGTTCCCGCCCGGGATCGAACCGGGGACCTTCTGCGTGTAAAGCAGACGTGATAACCGCTACACCACGGAAACGACGGTTCTTTTCATGTACCACCCGGAGACTCGTAATAGCAACAGTTTGTCTTCTGTGTTAGCAAGGGCATCGGCTACGAGCTCCCTCCGATTCGTGAAGTTCCTGTAGTAAAAGACGTCGATGGAAACAATCCAACCGCGACAGACAGGGAGAACGCTGGCTGAGCTGCAGCCCTACATGGTGAGACCATCAAAGGTGGCGTCATTCACATGCAGTGCGTTTTCGGAACGAATAGGCTCGTTGGTCTAGGGGTATGATTCCTGCTTCGGGTGCAGGAGGTCCCGGGTTCAAATCCCGGACGAGCCCTTGCGTTTTGTACAACGGTGCGGTAACAAATCGCATGGCGGCGGCTGTTTCGCGCATTTCCAGGCCTCCAAGTCAGCGCTAAAATCCGACAACCAGTTCTGAAACCGTTTCATGTTTCATTTGAGCCATGTGCACCCTGCTGATGGAACGTTTGAAGTTGATTTAAATGGTCACAGTAGAGATCGTAGCAAGTGTCTTGCTGAGTGCGACGAAAACGGGTTTCCGCCCGCAATCGAGCCGGGGACCTTCTGCGTGTTAGGCACGGCGCCTGGGCTCGGCGGCAGCTGCTGCTCTTTCCTTCCTTACGAGATACCGTCGATTCGCGCAGTCGTTATTGCAAAAGATGTCACCAAAGGCAATCGCTTCGTTAGCGGCACGGTGCCTGGGCTCGGCGGCAGCTCTACATGGAGGCACCAGCAGCCCAGCCAGGCCGCCGCCGGCACCGGCGCGCCACAGCCCAAGGAGTCGGCGGCCGCCCTGCAATGCCCCTGCCGTTGCATATTCCACCCGCCTCATATCCTCCCCATGTCTGACTCACTACCCCAAATGACACTGCAGTGGACGTGCTTATTACTATCGCTTTTGGAAGAACCAAGGCGCAGTATTCTAGTGTCGAACCGGTACTGCAAATTGGGATTAAGCAAAAATTTATTGTGTGGTCGAGCGACAGCTTCGGCTCGCTCTTCCTACATGATCGCTTCTTGTGCGGAATAATTCCTAGCTCGCCGATGGCTTCAGAGTTGGTCTTCTCGAAGTTTTGCTTTCGCACTGCATTCCGCAATCTTTTCGTTATGAGTTGTGTGCTTCGGTTTCCCGACTTTCTTGTGTTTAGTGCGTTTGGCTTCTCTTAACCCTTAGCCACCGCTTGCCGAAATTTCCACACTATCATCTGTCGATCTGCAGAGCTCGATGAAGGCATCGCGGCCGTTCCTGAGCTCGTGGAACGGTCGAATCTGTAGTTGTTTCCAGATCTCTCCCACACAACGGCCTCCCAGAAGCTTGGATTACAGAAGTACGCCACTACTCCCAGCCGGAGATTCACGATTGAAAGCAGAATGACATGAGCTACACGCAGCTCCGATTTTTTTTTTTGTGTCTGACCTACTTTGAAAGACTTTGTAGTCGATTTACTTACTACTATCGCTGTTGGAAACCAGGTGATAACCGCACAGTATTCTAGAGACGATGAGGTAATGAAAATTTAGAATAAGTAAAACAGTATCAAAAGAAGTTGTGTGGTGGAGCAGCACATGCAATTCACGCTTCCTAGATATTCGTTACTGCATAGAATAATTCTTTTGTCTGCGGCGTCTTCAGTATCCGTCTTCTGGAAATTTTGCTTGCAGTATATTGTGCAATCTTTTCGTTATGAGTTGGTGCTTGGTTTCCCGATGTTCTTTTGTTTAGTGCATTCGCCTTCTCTTAACCCTGAGAAACCACATACCGAAACTGAGGCACTGCCGGCTGTTCATAAGCAGTGCTCGATGCAGTTATTTCGCTTTTTATTCGTTGCCTTTAATATTCTTCTCATCAGTGGTGAGTGCTGCCTGCAGAAAGCGTTTATCTTGCGAATTCACGTGAAAGTTTGTGTTCCCTGTGAGGCGCACTACTTGGGATTAACTTGACTGCTCCAGCCAGGTGGCTCGTTGGTCTAGGGGTATGATTCCTGCTTTGGGTGCAGGAGGTCCCGGGTTCAAATCCCGGACGAGCCCTAGCGTTTTGTGCAAACTGATCGCACGTCAGTGGCTGAGTCAGCGCAAAAAGCTCGCCGTCAATATCAAATGAACTTCTTATTCGATGTGAGCAATTGACACTCTGGTCCGACGCGTTAAAAAAAAAAAAATAAAAAAAAAAAAAGTGGCTGGGGTACCTGGCTCTCACCCAGGAGGCCGGGGTTCGATTCCCGGTACCGGAAATGCGCATTTTGTTGCTCCTCTTATGCGACTTGGCCCGACTTAGCTCGACTGACGCTACGCTGACGCTTGCAGAAAACTACGTTAAGTACGATTCGTGGTAACAAGTGACGGCGAGAGCGATGCGACACCTGTCCACCTCTTATCGAGGCACCTAACTGTGGTCAACAAAGCTGGAGGACTGCAAGACATTGCCACGGGGGCTGAATGCAGCTAACCACACTGCTTAGTGTCCTAACAGCGGAGACAGGTTCAAAAAAAAAAAAAAAAAAAAAAAAAAATGGGTATAATTCCTGCTTAGGGTGCAGGAGGTCCCGGGTTCAAATCCCGGACGAGCCCTCGCGTTTTGTGCAAACTGATCGCACGTCAGTGGCTGAGTCAGCGCAAAAAGCTCGCCGTCAATATCAAACGAATTTCTTATTCGACGTGAGCAATTGACACTCTGGTCCGACGCGTGAAGGCGATTACGAAGGTTTCGGGTACAGGTGGTAGCAGATGCAATTTCCCAATCTAAAAACGAAAAAAAATTAAAAAAAAAAAAAAAAAAAAAAGGGGGTATGATTCCTGCTTTGGGTGCAGGAGGTCCCGGGTTCAAATCCCGGACGAGCCCTGCCATTTTGACCGTGCTGAAGAGTAGGTGGAACTCAGCCCCGGTTGCAGCTCCTCAATGAAGAGTAGACGCCTGTTATAGCACGTGGATATAACAAGAATGCGGCACCAGTAAAGTACGTAGGTGGAATTCGGTAGAAAAGCAGACGGTAAT
The DNA here is from genome assembly GCF_021461385.2 of Schistocerca piceifrons. NCBI lineage: Eukaryota > Metazoa > Arthropoda > Insecta > Orthoptera > Acrididae > Schistocerca > Schistocerca piceifrons. The sequence goes on from NW_025728896.1 coordinate 98,536, forward strand.
TTTGCATGCAACGGAAAACAAGGTTGTCTTTGCGGGATATGTGCACCGTGAGTGGAGATTCAGCTTAATTGTGCGACAGTCTACCCTCATCTTACTAGCGACGGCAACAACCAAGGGGTGGCATGTAAGATTGAGCGTGGCTAAGAGTTTCTCATTATTAGTTAGCATCACACTTTGACAGAGCTGTGACAAGGCGAGTAGGGTGAGCTCAGGAAAGCCAGTAGCAAGCGCACTTGAAGTAGCCCTGAAGAACCGGATTATAAATTTTGCCAGCCATAATGGAGCTAGGGGCGTTCTCAGTTACCAAATACCGGTGCAATAAGAGAGCAACAGTATTTGACCGTAAAATGACGCCCTATCCGTCTAGCATACGACATTGCTTGTCTCTGCATACGCGGACGTCAGGTCATCTCGGAAATGAAATCCGAAATATAGATTAAAATTGTTGTGTTCCCGCCCGGGATCGAACCGGGGACCTTCTGCGTGTAAAGCAGACGTGATAACCGCTACACCACGGAAACGACGGTTCTTTTCATGTACCACCCGGAGACTCGTAATAGCAACAGTTTGTCTTCTGTGTTAGCAAGGGCATCGGCTACGAGCTCCCTCCGATTCGTGAAGTTCCTGTAGTAAAAGACGTCGATGGAAACAATCCAACCGCGACAGACAGGGAGAACGCTGGCTGAGCTGCAGCCCTACATGGTGAGACCATCAAAGGTGGCGTCATTCACATGCAGTGCGTTTTCGGAACGAATAGGCTCGTTGGTCTAGGGGTATGATTCCTGCTTCGGGTGCAGGAGGTCCCGGGTTCAAATCCCGGACGAGCCCTTGCGTTTTGTACAACGGTGCGGTAACAAATCGCATGGCGGCGGCTGTTTCGCGCATTTCCAGGCCTCCAAGTCAGCGCTAAAATCCGACAACCAGTTCTGAAACCGTTTCATGTTTCATTTGAGCCATGTGCACCCTGCTGATGGAACGTTTGAAGTTGATTTAAATGGTCACAGTAGAGATCGTAGCAAGTGTCTTGCTGAGTGCGACGAAAACGGGTTTCCGCCCGCAATCGAGCCGGGGACCTTCTGCGTGTTAGGCACGGCGCCTGGGCTCGGCGGCAGCTGCTGCTCTTTCCTTCCTTACGAGATACCGTCGATTCGCGCAGTCGTTATTGCAAAAGATGTCACCAAAGGCAATCGCTTCGTTAGCGGCACGGTGCCTGGGCTCGGCGGCAGCTCTACATGGAGGCACCAGCAGCCCAGCCAGGCCGCCGCCGGCACCGGCGCGCCACAGCCCAAGGAGTCGGCGGCCGCCCTGCAATGCCCCTGCCGTTGCATATTCCACCCGCCTCATATCCTCCCCATGTCTGACTCACTACCCCAAATGACACTGCAGTGGACGTGCTTATTACTATCGCTTTTGGAAGAACCAAGGCGCAGTATTCTAGTGTCGAACCGGTACTGCAAATTGGGATTAAGCAAAAATTTATTGTGTGGTCGAGCGACAGCTTCGGCTCGCTCTTCCTACATGATCGCTTCTTGTGCGGAATAATTCCTAGCTCGCCGATGGCTTCAGAGTTGGTCTTCTCGAAGTTTTGCTTTCGCACTGCATTCCGCAATCTTTTCGTTATGAGTTGTGTGCTTCGGTTTCCCGACTTTCTTGTGTTTAGTGCGTTTGGCTTCTCTTAACCCTTAGCCACCGCTTGCCGAAATTTCCACACTATCATCTGTCGATCTGCAGAGCTCGATGAAGGCATCGCGGCCGTTCCTGAGCTCGTGGAACGGTCGAATCTGTAGTTGTTTCCAGATCTCTCCCACACAACGGCCTCCCAGAAGCTTGGATTACAGAAGTACGCCACTACTCCCAGCCGGAGATTCACGATTGAAAGCAGAATGACATGAGCTACACGCAGCTCCGATTTTTTTTTTGTGTCTGACCTACTTTGAAAGACTTTGTAGTCGATTTACTTACTACTATCGCTGTTGGAAACCAGGTGATAACCGCACAGTATTCTAGAGACGATGAGGTAATGAAAATTTAGAATAAGTAAAACAGTATCAAAAGAAGTTGTGTGGTGGAGCAGCACATGCAATTCACGCTTCCTAGATATTCGTTACTGCATAGAATAATTCTTTTGTCTGCGGCGTCTTCAGTATCCGTCTTCTGGAAATTTTGCTTGCAGTATATTGTGCAATCTTTTCGTTATGAGTTGGTGCTTGGTTTCCCGATGTTCTTTTGTTTAGTGCATTCGCCTTCTCTTAACCCTGAGAAACCACATACCGAAACTGAGGCACTGCCGGCTGTTCATAAGCAGTGCTCGATGCAGTTATTTCGCTTTTTATTCGTTGCCTTTAATATTCTTCTCATCAGTGGTGAGTGCTGCCTGCAGAAAGCGTTTATCTTGCGAATTCACGTGAAAGTTTGTGTTCCCTGTGAGGCGCACTACTTGGGATTAACTTGACTGCTCCAGCCAGGTGGCTCGTTGGTCTAGGGGTATGATTCCTGCTTTGGGTGCAGGAGGTCCCGGGTTCAAATCCCGGACGAGCCCTAGCGTTTTGTGCAAACTGATCGCACGTCAGTGGCTGAGTCAGCGCAAAAAGCTCGCCGTCAATATCAAATGAACTTCTTATTCGATGTGAGCAATTGACACTCTGGTCCGACGCGTTAAAAAAAAAAAAAAAAAAAAAAAAAAAGTGGCTGGGGTACCTGGCTCTCACCCAGGAGGCCGGGGTTCGATTCCCGGTACCGGAAATGCGCATTTTGTTGCTCCTCTTATGCGACTTGGCCCGACTTAGCTCGACTGACGCTACGCTGACGCTTGCAGAAAACTACGTTAAGTACGATTCGTGGTAACAAGTGACGGCGAGAGCGATGCGACACCTGTCCACCTCTTATCGAGGCACCTAACTGTGGTCAACAAAGCTGGAGGACTGCAAGACATTGCCACGGGGGCTGAATGCAGCTAACCACACTGCTTAGTGTCCTAACAGCGGAGACAGGTTCAAAAAAAAAAAAAAAAAAAAAAAAAAAATGGGTATAATTCCTGCTTAGGGTGCAGGAGGTCCCGGGTTCAAATCCCGGACGAGCCCTCGCGTTTTGTGCAAACTGATCGCACGTCAGTGGCTGAGTCAGCGCAAAAAGCTCGCCGTCAATATCAAACGAATTTCTTATTCGACGTGAGCAATTGACACTCTGGTCCGACGCGTGAAGGCGATTACGAAGGTTTCGGGTACAGGTGGTAGCAGATGCAATTTCCCAATCTAAAAACGAAAAAAAATTAAAAAAAAAAAAAAAAAAAAGGGGGTATGATTCCTGCTTTGGGTGCAGGAGGTCCCGGGTTCAAATCCCGGACGAGCCCTGCCATTTTGACCGTGCTGAAGAGTAGGTGGAACTCAGCCCCGGTTGCAGCTCCTCAATGAAGAGTAGACGCCTGTTATAGCACGTGGATATAACAAGAATGCGGCACCAGTAAAGTACGTAGGTGGAATTCGGTAGAAAAGCAGACGGTAATTTTGCATGCAACGGAAAACAAGGTTGTCTTTGCGGGATATGTGCACCGTGAGTGGAGATTCAGCTTAATTGTGCGACAGTCTACCCTCATCTTACTAGCGACGGCAACAACCAAGGGGTGGCATGTAAGATTGAGCGTGGCTAAGAGTTTCTCATTATTAGTTAGCATCACACTTTGACAGAGCTGTGACAAGGCGAGTAGGGTGAGCTCAGGAAAGCCAGTAGCAAGCGCACTTGAAGTAGCCCTGAAGAACCGGATTATAAATTTTGCCAGCCATAATGGAGCTAGGGGCGTTCTCAGTTACCAAATACCGGTGCAATAAGAGAGCAACAGTATTTGACCGTAAAATGACGCCCTATCCGTCTAGCATACGACATTGCTTGTCTCTGCATACGCGGACGTCAGGTCATCTCGGAAATGAAATCCGAAATATAGATTAAAATTGTTGTGTTCCCGCCCGGGATCGAACCGGGGACCTTCTGCGTGTAAAGCAGACGTGATAACCGCTACACCACGGAAACGACGGTTCTTTTCATGTACCACCCGGAGACTCGTAATAGCAACAGTTTGTCTTCTGTGTTAGCAAGGGCATCGGCTACGAGCTCCCTCCGATTCGTGAAGTTCCTGTAGTAAAAGACGTCGATGGAAACAATCCAACCGCGACAGACAGGGAGAACGCTGGCTGAGCTGCAGCCCTACATGGTGAGACCATCAAAGGTGGCGTCATTCACATGCAGTGCGTTTTCGGAACGAATAGGCTCGTTGGTCTAGGGGTATGATTCCTGCTTCGGGTGCAGGAGGTCCCGGGTTCAAATCCCGGACGAGCCCTTGCGTTTTGTACAACGGTGCGGTAACAAATCGCATGGCGGCGGCTGTTTCGCGCATTTCCAGGCCTCCAAGTCAGCGCTAAAATCCGACAACCAGTTCTGAAACCGTTTCATGTTTCATTTGAGCCATGTGCACCCTGCTGATGGAACGTTTGAAGTTGATTTAAATGGTCACAGTAGAGATCGTAGCAAGTGTCTTGCTGAGTGCGACGAAAACGGGTTTCCGCCCGCAATCGAGCCGGGGACCTTCTGCGTGTTAGGCACGGCGCCTGGGCTCGGCGGCAGCTGCTGCTCTTTCCTTCCTTACGAGATACCGTCGATTCGCGCAGTCGTTATTGCAAAAGATGTCACCAAAGGCAATCGCTTCGTTAGCGGCACGGTGCCTGGGCTCGGCGGCAGCTCTACATGGAGGCACCAGCAGCCCAGCCAGGCCGCCGCCGGCACCGGCGCGCCACAGCCCAAGGAGTCGGCGGCCGCCCTGCAATGCCCCTGCCGTTGCATATTCCACCCGCCTCATATCCTCCCCATGTCTGACTCACTACCCCAAATGACACTGCAGTGGACGTGCTTATTACTATCGCTTTTGGAAGAACCAAGGCGCAGTATTCTAGTGTCGAACCGGTACTGCAAATTGGGATTAAGCAAAAATTTATTGTGTGGTCGAGCGACAGCTTCGGCTCGCTCTTCCTACATGATCGCTTCTTGTGCGGAATAATTCCTAGCTCGCCGATGGCTTCAGAGTTGGTCTTCTCGAAGTTTTGCTTTCGCACTGCATTCCGCAATCTTTTCGTTATGAGTTGTGTGCTTCGGTTTCCCGACTTTCTTGTGTTTAGTGCGTTTGGCTTCTCTTAACCCTTAGCCACCGCTTGCCGAAATTTCCACACTATCATCTGTCGATCTGCAGAGCTCGATGAAGGCATCGCGGCCGTTCCTGAGCTCGTGGAACGGTCGAATCTGTAGTTGTTTCCAGATCTCTCCCACACAACGGCCTCCCAGAAGCTTGGATTACAGAAGTACGCCACTACTCCCAGCCGGAGATTCACGATTGAAAGCAGAATGACATGAGCTACACGCAGCTCCGATTTTTTTTTTGTGTCTGACCTACTTTGAAAGACTTTGTAGTCGATTTACTTACTACTATCGCTGTTGGAAACCAGGTGATAACCGCACAGTATTCTAGAGACGATGAGGTAATGAAAATTTAGAATAAGTAAAACAGTATCAAAAGAAGTTGTGTGGTGGAGCAGCACATGCAATTCACGCTTCCTAGATATTCGTTACTGCATAGAATAATTCTTTTGTCTGCGGCGTCTTCAGTATCCGTCTTCTGGAAATTTTGCTTGCAGTATATTGTGCAATCTTTTCGTTATGAGTTGGTGCTTGGTTTCCCGATGTTCTTTTGTTTAGTGCATTCGCCTTCTCTTAACCCTGAGAAACCACATACCGAAACTGAGGCACTGCCGGCTGTTCATAAGCAGTGCTCGATGCAGTTATTTCGCTTTTTATTCGTTGCCTTTAATATTCTTCTCATCAGTGGTGAGTGCTGCCTGCAGAAAGCGTTTATCTTGCGAATTCACGTGAAAGTTTGTGTTCCCTGTGAGGCGCACTACTTGGGATTAACTTGACTGCTCCAGCCAGGTGGCTCGTTGGTCTAGGGGTATGATTCCTGCTTTGGGTGCAGGAGGTCCCGGGTTCAAATCCCGGACGAGCCCTAGCGTTTTGTGCAAACTGATCGCACGTCAGTGGCTGAGTCAGCGCAAAAAGCTCGCCGTCAATATCAAATGAACTTCTTATTCGATGTGAGCAATTGACACTCTGGTCCGACGCGTTAAAAAAAAAAAAAAAAAAAAAAAAAAAGTGGCTGGGGTACCTGGCTCTCACCCAGGAGGCCGGGGTTCGATTCCCGGTACCGGAAATGCGCATTTTGTTGCTCCTCTTATGCGACTTGGCCCGACTTAGCTCGACTGACGCTACGCTGACGCTTGCAGAAAACTACGTTAAGTACGATTCGTGGTAACAAGTGACGGCGAGAGCGATGCGACACCTGTCCACCTCTTATCGAGGCACCTAACTGTGGTCAACAAAGCTGGAGGACTGCAAGACATTGCCACGGGGGCTGAATGCAGCTAACCACACTGCTTAGTGTCCTAACAGCGGAGACAGGTTCAAAAAAAAAAAAAAAAAAAAAAAAAAAATGGGTATAATTCCTGCTTAGGGTGCAGGAGGTCCCGGGTTCAAATCCCGGACGAGCCCTCGCGTTTTGTGCAAACTGATCGCACGTCAGTGGCTGAGTCAGCGCAAAAAGCTCGCCGTCAATATCAAACGAATTTCTTATTCGACGTGAGCAATTGACACTCTGGTCCGACGCGTGAAGGCGATTACGAAGGTTTCGGGTACAGGTGGTAGCAGATGCAATTTCCCAATCTAAAAACGAAAAAAAATTAAAAAAAAAAAAAAAAAAAAGGGGGTATGATTCCTGCTTTGGGTGCAGGAGGTCCCGGGTTCAAATCCCGGACGAGCCCTGCCATTTTGACCGTGCTGAAGAGTAGGTGGAACTCAGCCCCGGTTGCAGCTCCTCAATGAAGAGTAGACGCCTGTTATAGCACGTGGATATAACAAGAATGCGGCACCAGTAAAGTACGTAGGTGGAATTCGGTAGAAAAGCAGACGGTAATTTTGCATGCAACGGAAAACAAGGTTGTCTTTGCGGGATATGTGCACCGTGAGTGGAGATTCAGCTTAATTGTGCGACAGTCTACCCTCATCTTACTAGCGACGGCAACAACCAAGGGGTGGCATGTAAGATTGAGCGTGGCTAAGAGTTTCTCATTATTAGTTAGCATCACACTTTGACAGAGCTGTGACAAGGCGAGTAGGGTGAGCTCAGGAAAGCCAGTAGCAAGCGCACTTGAAGTAGCCCTGAAGAACCGGATTATAAATTTTGCCAGCCATAATGGAGCTAGGGGCGTTCTCAGTTACCAAATACCGGTGCAATAAGAGAGCAACAGTATTTGACCGTAAAATGACGCCCTATCCGTCTAGCATACGACATTGCTTGTCTCTGCATACGCGGACGTCAGGTCATCTCGGAAATGAAATCCGAAATATAGATTAAAATTGTTGTGTTCCCGCCCGGGATCGAACCGGGGACCTTCTGCGTGTAAAGCAGACGTGATAACCGCTACACCACGGAAACGACGGTTCTTTTCATGTACCACCCGGAGACTCGTAATAGCAACAGTTTGTCTTCTGTGTTAGCAAGGGCATCGGCTACGAGCTCCCTCCGATTCGTGAAGTTCCTGTAGTAAAAGACGTCGATGGAAACAATCCAACCGCGACAGACAGGGAGAACGCTGGCTGAGCTGCAGCCCTACATGGTGAGACCATCAAAGGTGGCGTCATTCACATGCAGTGCGTTTTCGGAACGAATAGGCTCGTTGGTCTAGGGGTATGATTCCTGCTTCGGGTGCAGGAGGTCCCGGGTTCAAATCCCGGACGAGCCCTTGCGTTTTGTACAACGGTGCGGTAACAAATCGCATGGCGGCGGCTGTTTCGCGCATTTCCAGGCCTCCAAGTCAGCGCTAAAATCCGACAACCAGTTCTGAAACCGTTTCATGTTTCATTTGAGCCATGTGCACCCTGCTGATGGAACGTTTGAAGTTGATTTAAATGGTCACAGTAGAGATCGTAGCAAGTGTCTTGCTGAGTGCGACGAAAACGGGTTTCCGCCCGCAATCGAGCCGGGGACCTTCTGCGTGTTAGGCACGGCGCCTGGGCTCGGCGGCAGCTGCTGCTCTTTCCTTCCTTACGAGATACCGTCGATTCGCGCAGTCGTTATTGCAAAAGATGTCACCAAAGGCAATCGCTTCGTTAGCGGCACGGTGCCTGGGCTCGGCGGCAGCTCTACATGGAGGCACCAGCAGCCCAGCCAGGCCGCCGCCGGCACCGGCGCGCCACAGCCCAAGGAGTCGGCGGCCGCCCTGCAATGCCCCTGCCGTTGCATATTCCACCCGCCTCATATCCTCCCCATGTCTGACTCACTACCCCAAATGACACTGCAGTGGACGTGCTTATTACTATCGCTTTTGGAAGAACCAAGGCGCAGTATTCTAGTGTCGAACCGGTACTGCAAATTGGGATTAAGCAAAAATTTATTGTGTGGTCGAGCGACAGCTTCGGCTCGCTCTTCCTACATGATCGCTTCTTGTGCGGAATAATTCCTAGCTCGCCGATGGCTTCAGAGTTGGTCTTCTCGAAGTTTTGCTTTCGCACTGCATTCCGCAATCTTTTCGTTATGAGTTGTGTGCTTCGGTTTCCCGACTTTCTTGTGTTTAGTGCGTTTGGCTTCTCTTAACCCTTAGCCACCGCTTGCCGAAATTTCCACACTATCATCTGTCGATCTGCAGAGCTCGATGAAGGCATCGCGGCCGTTCCTGAGCTCGTGGAACGGTCGAATCTGTAGTTGTTTCCAGATCTCTCCCACACAACGGCCTCCCAGAAGCTTGGATTACAGAAGTACGCCACTACTCCCAGCCGGAGATTCACGATTGAAAGCAGAATGACATGAGCTACACGCAGCTCCGATTTTTTTTTTGTGTCTGACCTACTTTGAAAGACTTTGTAGTCGATTTACTTACTACTATCGCTGTTGGAAACCAGGTGATAACCGCACAGTATTCTAGAGACGATGAGGTAATGAAAATTTAGAATAAGTAAAACAGTATCAAAAGAAGTTGTGTGGTGGAGCAGCACATGCAATTCACGCTTCCTAGATATTCGTTACTGCATAGAATAATTCTTTTGTCTGCGGCGTCTTCAGTATCCGTCTTCTGGAAATTTTGCTTGCAGTATATTGTGCAATCTTTTCGTTATGAGTTGGTGCTTGGTTTCCCGATGTTCTTTTGTTTAGTGCATTCGCCTTCTCTTAACCCTGAGAAACCACATACCGAAACTGAGGCACTGCCGGCTGTTCATAAGCAGTGCTCGATGCAGTTATTTCGCTTTTTATTCGTTGCCTTTAATATTCTTCTCATCAGTGGTGAGTGCTGCCTGCAGAAAGCGTTTATCTTGCGAATTCACGTGAAAGTTTGTGTTCCCTGTGAGGCGCACTACTTGGGATTAACTTGACTGCTCCAGCCAGGTGGCTCGTTGGTCTAGGGGTATGATTCCTGCTTTGGGTGCAGGAGGTCCCGGGTTCAAATCCCGGACGAGCCCTAGCGTTTTGTGCAAACTGATCGCACGTCAGTGGCTGAGTCAGCGCAAAAAGCTCGCCGTCAATATCAAATGAACTTCTTATTCGATGTGAGCAATTGACACTCTGGTCCGACGCGTTAAAAAAAAAAAAAAAAAAAAAAAAAAGTGGCTGGGGTACCTGGCTCTCACCCAGGAGGCCGGGGTTCGATTCCCGGTACCGGAAATGCGCATTTTGTTGCTCCTCTTATGCGACTTGGCCCGACTTAGCTCGACTGACGCTACGCTGACGCTTGCAGAAAACTACGTTAAGTACGATTCGTGGTAACAAGTGACGGCGAGAGCGATGCGACACCTGTCCACCTCTTATCGAGGCACCTAACTGTGGTCAACAAAGCTGGAGGACTGCAAGACATTGCCACGGGGGCTGAATGCAGCTAACCACACTGCTTAGTGTCCTAACAGCGGAGACAGGTTCAAAAAAAAAAAAAAAAAAAAAAAAAATGGGTATAATTCCTGCTTAGGGTGCAGGAGGTCCCGGGTTCAAATCCCGGACGAGCCCTCGCGTTTTGTGCAAACTGATCGCACGTCAGTGGCTGAGTCAGCGCAAAAAGCTCGCCGTCAATATCAAACGAATTTCTTATTCGACGTGAGCAATTGACACTCTGGTCCGACGCGTGAAGGCGATTACGAAGGTTTCGGGTACAGGTGGTAGCAGATGCAATTTCCCAATCTAAAAACGAAAAAAAATTAAAAAAAAAAAAAAAAAAAGGGGGTATGATTCCTGCTTTGGGTGCAGGAGGTCCCGGGTTCAAATCCCGGACGAGCCCTGCCATTTTGACCGTGCTGAAGAGTAGGTGGAACTCAGCCCCGGTTGCAGCTCCTCAATGAAGAGTAGACGCCTGTTATAGCACGTGGATATAACAAGAATGCGGCACCAGTAAAGTACGTAGGTGGAATTCGGTAGAAAAGCAGACGGTAATTTTGCATGCAACGGAAAACAAGGTTGTCTTTGCGGGATATGTGCACCGTGAGTGGAGATTCAGCTTAATTGTGCGACAGTCTACCCTCATCTTACTAGCGACGGCAACAACCAAGGGGTGGCATGTAAGATTGAGCGTGGCTAAGAGTTTCTCATTATTAGTTAGCATCACACTTTGACAGAGCTGTGACAAGGCGAGTAGGGTGAGCTCAGGAAAGCCAGTAGCAAGCGCACTTGAAGTAGCCCTGAAGAACCGGATTATAAATTTTGCCAGCCATAATGGAGCTAGGGGCGTTCTCAGTTACCAAATACCGGTGCAATAAGAGAGCAACAGTATTTGACCGTAAAATGACGCCCTATCCGTCTAGCATACGACATTGCTTGTCTCTGCATACGCGGACGTCAGGTCATCTCGGAAATGAAATCCGAAATATAGATTAAAATTGTTGTGTTCCCGCCCGGGATCGAACCGGGGACCTTCTGCGTGTAAAGCAGACGTGATAACCGCTACACCACGGAAACGACGGTTCTTTTCATGTACCACCCGGAGACTCGTAATAGCAACAGTTTGTCTTCTGTGTTAGCAAGGGCATCGGCTACGAGCTCCCTCCGATTCGTGAAGTTCCTGTAGTAAAAGACGTCGATGGAAACAATCCAACCGCGACAGACAGGGAGAACGCTGGCTGAGCTGCAGCCCTACATGGTGAGACCATCAAAGGTGGCGTCATTCACATGCAGTGCGTTTTCGGAACGAATAGGCTCGTTGGTCTAGGGGTATGATTCCTGCTTCGGGTGCAGGAGGTCCCGGGTTCAAATCCCGGACGAGCCCTTGCGTTTTGTACAACGGTGCGGTAACAAATCGCATGGCGGCGGCTGTTTCGCGCATTTCCAGGCCTCCAAGTCAGCGCTAAAATCCGACAACCAGTTCTGAAACCGTTTCATGTTTCATTTGAGCCATGTGCACCCTGCTGATGGAACGTTTGAAGTTGATTTAAATGGTCACAGTAGAGATCGTAGCAAGTGTCTTGCTGAGTGCGACGAAAACGGGTTTCCGCCCGCAATCGAGCCGGGGACCTTCTGCGTGTTAGGCACGGCGCCTGGGCTCGGCGGCAGCTGCTGCTCTTTCCTTCCTTACGAGATACCGTCGATTCGCGCAGTCGTTATTGCAAAAGATGTCACCAAAGGCAATCGCTTCGTTAGCGGCACGGTGCCTGGGCTCGGCGGCAGCTCTACATGGAGGCACCAGCAGCCCAGCCAGGCCGCCGCCGGCACCGGCGCGCCACAGCCCAAGGAGTCGGCGGCCGCCCTGCAATGCCCCTGCCGTTGCATATTCCACCCGCCTCATATCCTCCCCATGTCTGACTCACTACCCCAAATGACACTGCAGTGGACGTGCTTATTACTATCGCTTTTGGAAGAACCAAGGCGCAGTATTCTAGTGTCGAACCGGTACTGCAAATTGGGATTAAGCAAAAATTTATTGTGTGGTCGAGCGACAGCTTCGGCTCGCTCTTCCTACATGATCGCTTCTTGTGCGGAATAATTCCTAGCTCGCCGATGGCTTCAGAGTTGGTCTTCTCGAAGTTTTGCTTTCGCACTGCATTCCGCAATCTTTTCGTTATGAGTTGTGTGCTTCGGTTTCCCGACTTTCTTGTGTTTAGTGCGTTTGGCTTCTCTTAACCCTTAGCCACCGCTTGCCGAAATTTCCACACTATCATCTGTCGATCTGCAGAGCTCGATGAAGGCATCGCGGCCGTTCCTGAGCTCGTGGAACGGTCGAATCTGTAGTTGTTTCCAGATCTCTCCCACACAACGGCCTCCCAGAAGCTTGGATTACAGAAGTACGCCACTACTCCCAGCCGGAGATTCACGATTGAAAGCAGAATGACATGAGCTACACGCAGCTCCGATTTTTTTTTTGTGTCTGACCTACTTTGAAAGACTTTGTAGTCGATTTACTTACTACTATCGCTGTTGGAAACCAGGTGATAACCGCACAGTATTCTAGAGACGATGAGGTAATGAAAATTTAGAATAAGTAAAACAGTATCAAAAGAAGTTGTGTGGTGGAGCAGCACATGCAATTCACGCTTCCTAGATATTCGTTACTGCATAGAATAATTCTTTTGTCTGCGGCGTCTTCAGTATCCGTCTTCTGGAAATTTTGCTTGCAGTATATTGTGCAATCTTTTCGTTATGAGTTGGTGCTTGGTTTCCCGATGTTCTTTTGTTTAGTGCATTCGCCTTCTCTTAACCCTGAGAAACCACATACCGAAACTGAGGCACTGCCGGCTGTTCATAAGCAGTGCTCGATGCAGTTATTTCGCTTTTTATTCGTTGCCTTTAATATTCTTCTCATCAGTGGTGAGTGCTGCCTGCAGAAAGCGTTTATCTTGCGAATTCACGTGAAAGTTTGTGTTCCCTGTGAGGCGCACTACTTGGGATTAACTTGACTGCTCCAGCCAGGTGGCTCGTTGGTCTAGGGGTATGATTCCTGCTTTGGGTGCAGGAGGTCCCGGGTTCAAATCCCGGACGAGCCCTAGCGTTTTGTGCAAACTGATCGCACGTCAGTGGCTGAGTCAGCGCAAAAAGCTCGCCGTCAATATCAAATGAACTTCTTATTCGATGTGAGCAATTGACACTCTGGTCCGACGCGTTAAAAAAAATAAAATAAAAAAAAAAAAAAGTGGCTGGGGTACCTGGCTCTCACCCAGGAGGCCGGGGTTCGATTCCCGGTACCGGAAATGCGCATTTTGTTGCTCCTCTTATGCGACTTGGCCCGACTTAGCTCGACTGACGCTACGCTGACGCTTGCAGAAAACTACGTTAAGTACGATTCGTGGTAACAAGTGACGGCGAGAGCGATGCGACACCTGTCCACCTCTTATCGAGGCACCTAACTGTGGTCAACAAAGCTGGAGGACTGCAAGACATTGCCACGGGGGCTGAATGCAGCTAACCACACTGCTTAGTGTCCTAACAGCGGAGACAGGTTCAAAAAAAAAAAAAAAAAAAAAAAAAAATGGGTATAATTCCTGCTTAGGGTGCAGGAGGTCCCGGGTTCAAATCCCGGACGAGCCCTCGCGTTTTGTGCAAACTGATCGCACGTCAGTGGCTGAGTCAGCGCAAAAAGCTCGCCGTCAATATCAAACGAATTTCTTATTCGACGTGAGCAATTGACACTCTGGTCCGACGCGTGAAGGCGATTACGAAGGTTTCGGGTACAGGTGGTAGCAGATGCAATTTCCCAATCTAAAAACGAAAAAAAATTAAAAAAAAAAAAAAAAAAAGGGGGTATGATTCCTGCTTTGGGTGCAGGAGGTCCCGGGTTCAAATCCCGGACGAGCCCTGCCATTTTGACCGTGCTGAAGAGTAGGTGGAACTCAGCCCCGGTTGCAGCTCCTCAATGAAGAGTAGACGCCTGTTATAGCACGTGGATATAACAAGAATGCGGCACCAGTAAAGTACGTAGGTGGAATTCGGTAGAAAAGCAGACGGTAATTTTGCATGCAACGGAAAACAAGGTTGTCTTTGCGGGATATGTGCACCGTGAGTGGAGATTCAGCTTAATTGTGCGACAGTCTACCCTCATCTTACTAGCGACGGCAACAACCAAGGGGTGGCATGTAAGATTGAGCGTGGCTAAGAGTTTCTCATTATTAGTTAGCATCACACTTTGACAGAGCTGTGACAAGGCGAGTAGGGTGAGCTCAGGAAAGCCAGTAGCAAGCGCACTTGAAGTAGCCCTGAAGAACCGGATTATAAATTTTGCCAGCCATAATGGAGCTAGGGGCGTTCTCAGTTACCAAATACCGGTGCAATAAGAGAGCAACAGTATTTGACCGTAAAATGACGCCCTATCCGTCTAGCATACGACATTGCTTGTCTCTGCATACGCGGACGTCAGGTCATCTCGGAAATGAAATCCGAAATATAGATTAAAATTGTTGTGTTCCCGCCCGGGATCGAACCGGGGACCTTCTGCGTGTAAAGCAGACGTGATAACCGCTACACCACGGAAACGACGGTTCTTTTCATGTACCACCCGGAGACTCGTAATAGCAACAGTTTGTCTTCTGTGTTAGCAAGGGCATCGGCTACGAGCTCCCTCCGATTCGTGAAGTTCCTGTAGTAAAAGACGTCGATGGAAACAATCCAACCGCGACAGACAGGGAGAACGCTGGCTGAGCTGCAGCCCTACATGGTGAGACCATCAAAGGTGGCGTCATTCACATGCAGTGCGTTTTCGGAACGAATAGGCTCGTTGGTCTAGGGGTATGATTCCTGCTTCGGGTGCAGGAGGTCCCGGGTTCAAATCCCGGACGAGCCCTTGCGTTTTGTACAACGGTGCGGTAACAAATCGCATGGCGGCGGCTGTTTCGCGCATTTCCAGGCCTCCAAGTCAGCGCTAAAATCCGACAACCAGTTCTGAAACCGTTTCATGTTTCATTTGAGCCATGTGCACCCTGCTGATGGAACGTTTGAAGTTGATTTAAATGGTCACAGTAGAGATCGTAGCAAGTGTCTTGCTGAGTGCGACGAAAACGGGTTTCCGCCCGCAATCGAGCCGGGGACCTTCTGCGTGTTAGGCACGGCGCCTGGGCTCGGCGGCAGCTGCTGCTCTTTCCTTCCTTACGAGATACCGTCGATTCGCGCAGTCGTTATTGCAAAAGATGTCACCAAAGGCAATCGCTTCGTTAGCGGCACGGTGCCTGGGCTCGGCGGCAGCTCTACATGGAGGCACCAGCAGCCCAGCCAGGCCGCCGCCGGCACCGGCGCGCCACAGCCCAAGGAGTCGGCGGCCGCCCTGCAATGCCCCTGCCGTTGCATATTCCACCCGCCTCATATCCTCCCCATGTCTGACTCACTACCCCAAATGACACTGCAGTGGACGTGCTTATTACTATCGCTTTTGGAAGAACCAAGGCGCAGTATTCTAGTGTCGAACCGGTACTGCAAATTGGGATTAAGCAAAAATTTATTGTGTGGTCGAGCGACAGCTTCGGCTCGCTCTTCCTACATGATCGCTTCTTGTGCGGAATAATTCCTAGCTCGCCGATGGCTTCAGAGTTGGTCTTCTCGAAGTTTTGCTTTCGCACTGCATTCCGCAATCTTTTCGTTATGAGTTGTGTGCTTCGGTTTCCCGACTTTCTTGTGTTTAGTGCGTTTGGCTTCTCTTAACCCTTAGCCACCGCTTGCCGAAATTTCCACACTATCATCTGTCGATCTGCAGAGCTCGATGAAGGCATCGCGGCCGTTCCTGAGCTCGTGGAACGGTCGAATCTGTAGTTGTTTCCAGATCTCTCCCACACAACGGCCTCCCAGAAGCTTGGATTACAGAAGTACGCCACTACTCCCAGCCGGAGATTCACGATTGAAAGCAGAATGACATGAGCTACACGCAGCTCCGATTTTTTTTTTGTGTCTGACCTACTTTGAAAGACTTTGTAGTCGATTTACTTACTACTATCGCTGTTGGAAACCAGGTGATAACCGCACAGTATTCTAGAGACGATGAGGTAATGAAAATTTAGAATAAGTAAAACAGTATCAAAAGAAGTTGTGTGGTGGAGCAGCACATGCAATTCACGCTTCCTAGATATTCGTTACTGCATAGAATAATTCTTTTGTCTGCGGCGTCTTCAGTATCCGTCTTCTGGAAATTTTGCTTGCAGTATATTGTGCAATCTTTTCGTTATGAGTTGGTGCTTGGTTTCCCGATGTTCTTTTGTTTAGTGCATTCGCCTTCTCTTAACCCTGAGAAACCACATACCGAAACTGAGGCACTGCCGGCTGTTCATAAGCAGTGCTCGATGCAGTTATTTCGCTTTTTATTCGTTGCCTTTAATATTCTTCTCATCAGTGGTGAGTGCTGCCTGCAGAAAGCGTTTATCTTGCGAATTCACGTGAAAGTTTGTGTTCCCTGTGAGGCGCACTACTTGGGATTAACTTGACTGCTCCAGCCAGGTGGCTCGTTGGTCTAGGGGTATGATTCCTGCTTTGGGTGCAGGAGGTCCCGGGTTCAAATCCCGGACGAGCCCTAGCGTTTTGTGCAAACTGATCGCACGTCAGTGGCTGAGTCAGCGCAAAAAGCTCGCCGTCAATATCAAATGAACTTCTTATTCGATGTGAGCAATTGACACTCTGGTCCGACGCGTTAAAAAAAATAAAATAAAAAAAAAAAAAGTGGCTGGGGTACCTGGCTCTCACCCAGGAGGCCGGGGTTCGATTCCCGGTACCGGAAATGCGCATTTTGTTGCTCCTCTTATGCGACTTGGCCCGACTTAGCTCGACTGACGCTACGCTGACGCTTGCAGAAAACTACGTTAAGTACGATTCGTGGTAACAAGTGACGGCGAGAGCGATGCGACACCTGTCCACCTCTTATCGAGGCACCTAACTGTGGTCAACAAAGCTGGAGGACTGCAAGACATTGCCACGGGGGCTGAATGCAGCTAACCACACTGCTTAGTGTCCTAACAGCGGAGACAGGTTCAAAAAAAAAAAAAAAAAAAAAAAATGGGTATAATTCCTGCTTAGGGTGCAGGAGGTCCCGGGTTCAAATCCCGGACGAGCCCTCGCGTTTTGTGCAAACTGATCGCACGTCAGTGGCTGAGTCAGCGCAAAAAGCTCGCCGTCAATATCAAACGAATTTCTTATTCGACGTGAGCAATTGACACTCTGGTCCGACGCGTGAAGGCGATTACGAAGGTTTCGGGTACAGGTGGTAGCAGATGCAATTTCCCAATCTAAAAACGAAAAAAAATTAAAAAAAAAAAAAAAAAAAAAAGGGGGTATGATTCCTGCTTTGGGTGCAGGAGGTCCCGGGTTCAAATCCCGGACGAGCCCTGCCATTTTGACCGTGCTGAAGAGTAGGTGGAACTCAGCCCCGGTTGCAGCTCCTCAATGAAGAGTAGACGCCTGTTATAGCACGTGGATATAACAAGAATGCGGCACCAGTAAAGTACGTAGGTGGAATTCGGTAGAAAAGCAGACGGTAATTTTGCATGCAACGGAAAACAAGGTTGTCTTTGCGGGATATGTGCACCGTGAGTGGAGATTCAGCTTAATTGTGCGACAGTCTACCCTCATCTTACTAGCGACGGCAACAACCAAGGGGTGGCATGTAAGATTGAGCGTGGCTAAGAGTTTCTCATTATTAGTTAGCATCACACTTTGACAGAGCTGTGACAAGGCGAGTAGGGTGAGCTCAGGAAAGCCAGTAGCAAGCGCACTTGAAGTAGCCCTGAAGAACCGGATTATAAATTTTGCCAGCCATAATGGAGCTAGGGGCGTTCTCAGTTACCAAATACCGGTGCAATAAGAGAGCAACAGTATTTGACCGTAAAATGACGCCCTATCCGTCTAGCATACGACATTGCTTGTCTCTGCATACGCGGACGTCAGGTCATCTCGGAAATGAAATCCGAAATATAGATTAAAATTGTTGTGTTCCCGCCCGGGATCGAACCGGGGACCTTCTGCGTGTAAAGCAGACGTGATAACCGCTACACCACGGAAACGACGGTTCTTTTCATGTACCACCCGGAGACTCGTAATAGCAACAGTTTGTCTTCTGTGTTAGCAAGGGCATCGGCTACGAGCTCCCTCCGATTCGTGAAGTTCCTGTAGTAAAAGACGTCGATGGAAACAATCCAACCGCGACAGACAGGGAGAACGCTGGCTGAGCTGCAGCCCTACATGGTGAGACCATCAAAGGTGGCGTCATTCACATGCAGTGCGTTTTCGGAACGAATAGGCTCGTTGGTCTAGGGGTATGATTCCTGCTTCGGGTGCAGGAGGTCCCGGGTTCAAATCCCGGACGAGCCCTTGCGTTTTGTACAACGGTGCGGTAACAAATCGCATGGCGGCGGCTGTTTCGCGCATTTCCAGGCCTCCAAGTCAGCGCTAAAATCCGACAACCAGTTCTGAAACCGTTTCATGTTTCATTTGAGCCATGTGCACCCTGCTGATGGAACGTTTGAAGTTGATTTAAATGGTCACAGTAGAGATCGTAGCAAGTGTCTTGCTGAGTGCGACGAAAACGGGTTTCCGCCCGCAATCGAGCCGGGGACCTTCTGCGTGTTAGGCACGGCGCCTGGGCTCGGCGGCAGCTGCTGCTCTTTCCTTCCTTACGAGATACCGTCGATTCGCGCAGTCGTTATTGCAAAAGATGTCACCAAAGGCAATCGCTTCGTTAGCGGCACGGTGCCTGGGCTCGGCGGCAGCTCTACATGGAGGCACCAGCAGCCCAGCCAGGCCGCCGCCGGCACCGGCGCGCCACAGCCCAAGGAGTCGGCGGCCGCCCTGCAATGCCCCTGCCGTTGCATATTCCACCCGCCTCATATCCTCCCCATGTCTGACTCACTACCCCAAATGACACTGCAGTGGACGTGCTTATTACTATCGCTTTTGGAAGAACCAAGGCGCAGTATTCTAGTGTCGAACCGGTACTGCAAATTGGGATTAAGCAAAAATTTATTGTGTGGTCGAGCGACAGCTTCGGCTCGCTCTTCCTACATGATCGCTTCTTGTGCGGAATAATTCCTAGCTCGCCGATGGCTTCAGAGTTGGTCTTCTCGAAGTTTTGCTTTCGCACTGCATTCCGCAATCTTTTCGTTATGAGTTGTGTGCTTCGGTTTCCCGACTTTCTTGTGTTTAGTGCGTTTGGCTTCTCTTAACCCTTAGCCACCGCTTGCCGAAATTTCCACACTATCATCTGTCGATCTGCAGAGCTCGATGAAGGCATCGCGGCCGTTCCTGAGCTCGTGGAACGGTCGAATCTGTAGTTGTTTCCAGATCTCTCCCACACAACGGCCTCCCAGAAGCTTGGATTACAGAAGTACGCCACTACTCCCAGCCGGAGATTCACGATTGAAAGCAGAATGACATGAGCTACACGCAGCTCCGATTTTTTTTTTGTGTCTGACCTACTTTGAAAGACTTTGTAGTCGATTTACTTACTACTATCGCTGTTGGAAACCAGGTGATAACCGCACAGTATTCTAGAGACGATGAGGTAATGAAAATTTAGAATAAGTAAAACAGTATCAAAAGAAGTTGTGTGGTGGAGCAGCACATGCAATTCACGCTTCCTAGATATTCGTTACTGCATAGAATAATTCTTTTGTCTGCGGCGTCTTCAGTATCCGTCTTCTGGAAATTTTGCTTGCAGTATATTGTGCAATCTTTTCGTTATGAGTTGGTGCTTGGTTTCCCGATGTTCTTTTGTTTAGTGCATTCGCCTTCTCTTAACCCTGAGAAACCACATACCGAAACTGAGGCACTGCCGGCTGTTCATAAGCAGTGCTCGATGCAGTTATTTCGCTTTTTATTCGTTGCCTTTAATATTCTTCTCATCAGTGGTGAGTGCTGCCTGCAGAAAGCGTTTATCTTGCGAATTCACGTGAAAGTTTGTGTTCCCTGTGAGGCGCACTACTTGGGATTAACTTGACTGCTCCAGCCAGGTGGCTCGTTGGTCTAGGGGTATGATTCCTGCTTTGGGTGCAGGAGGTCCCGGGTTCAAATCCGGACGAGCCCTAGCGTTTTGTGCAAACTGATCGCACGTCAGTGGCTGAGTCAGCGCAAAAAGCTCGCCGTCAATATCAAATGAACTTCTTATTCGATGTGAGCAATTGACACTCTGGTCCGACGCGTTAAAAAAAATAAAATAAAAAAAAAAAAAAGTGGCTGGGGTACCTGGCTCTCACCCAGGAGGCCGGGGTTCGATTCCCGGTACCGGAAATGCGCATTTTGTTGCTCCTCTTATGCGACTTGGCCCGACTTAGCTCGACTGACGCTACGCTGACGCTTGCAGAAAACTACGTAAGTACGATTCGTGGTAACAAGTGACGGCGAGAGCGATGCGACACCTGTCCACCTCTTATCGAGGCACCTAACTGTGGTCAACAAAGCTGGAGGACTGCAAGACATTGCCACGGGGGCTGAATGCAGCTAACCACACTGCTTAGTGTCCTAACAGCGGAGACAGGTTCAAAAAAAAAAAAAAAAAAAAAAAAATGGTATAATTCCTGCTTAGGGTGCAGGAGGTCCCGGGTTCAAATCCCGGACGAGCCCTCGCGTTTTGTGCAAACTGATCGCACGTCAGTGGCTGAGTCAGCGCAAAAAGCTCGCCGTCAATATCAAACGAATTTCTTATTCGACGTGAGCAATTGACACTCTGGTCCGACGCGTGAAGGCGATTACGAAGGTTTCGGGTACAGGTGGTAGCAGATGCAATTTCCCAATCTAAAAACGAAAAAAAATTAAAAAAAAAAAAAAAAAAAAAAAGGGGGTATGATTCCTGCTTTGGGTGCAGGAGGTCCCGGGTTCAAATCCCGGACGAGCCCTGCCATTTTGACCGTGCTGAAGAGTAGGTGGAACTCAGCCCCGGTTGCAGCTCCTCAATGAAGAGTAGACGCCTGTTATAGCACGTGGATATAACAAGAATGCGGCACCAGTAAAGTACGTAGGTGGAATTCGGTAGAAAAGCAGACGGTAATTTTGCATGCAACGGAAAACAAGGTTGTCTTTGCGGGATATGTGCACCGTGAGTGGAGATTCAGCTTAATTGTGCGACAGTCTACCCTCATCTTACTAGCGACGGCAACAACCAAGGGGTGGCATGTAAGATTGAGCGTGGCTAAGAGTTTCTCATTATTAGTTAGCATCACACTTTGACAGAGCTGTGACAAGGCGAGTAGGGTGAGCTCAGGAAAGCCAGTAGCAAGCGCACTTGAAGTAGCCCTGAAGAACCGGATTATAATTTTGCCAGCCATAATGGAGCTAGGGGCGTTCTCAGTTACCAAATACCGGTGCAATAAGAGAGCAACAGTATTTGACCGTAAAATGACGCCCTATCCGTCTAGCATACGACATTGCTTGTCTCTGCATACGCGGACGTCAGGTCATCTCGGAAATGAAATCCGAAATATAGATTAAAATTGTTGTGTTCCCGCCCGGGATCGAACCGGGGACCTTCTGCGTGTAAAGCAGACGTGATAACCGCTACACCACGGAAACGACGGTTCTTTTCATGTACCACCGGAGACTCGTAATAGCAACAGTTTGTCTTCTGTGTTAGCAAGGGCATCGGCTACGAGCTCCCTCCGATTCGTGAAGTTCCTGTAGTAAAAGACGTCGATGGAAACAATCCAACCGCGACAGACAGGGAGAACGCTGGCTGAGCTGCAGCCCTACATGGTGAGACCATCAAAGGTGGCGTCATTCACATGCAGTGCGTTTTCGGAACGAATAGGCTCGTTGGTCTAGGGGTATGATTCCTGCTTCGGGTGCAGGAGTCCCGGGTTCAAATCCCGGACGAGCCCTTGCGTTTTGTACAACGGTGCGGTAACAAATCGCATGGCGGCGGCTGTTTCGCGCATTTCCAGGCCTCCAAGTCAGCGCTAAAATCCGACAACCAGTTCTGA